>NW_010228898.1:0-47125 GCF_000690775.1 Eurypyga helias
GTGGCCTCATCTGGACTCGCTCCAATCAGTCTATGTCCTTCTGATATTGGGGGTTCCACAGCTGGACGCAGCACTCCAGGTGGGGGCTCACCAGAGCAGAGTACAGAGGCAGAATCCCCTCCCTCGACCTGCTGGCCACACTTCTCTGGATACAGCCCAGGATACGGTTGGCTTTCTGGGCTGCCAGCGCACACTGCCGGCTCATGTTCAGTTTTTCATCTACCAGTACCCCCAAGTCCTTCTCCTCAGAGCTGCTCTCTATCCACTCTCCACCCAGCCTGTTCCTGTGCTTGGGATTGCCCCAACCCAGGTGCAGGACCCTGCACTTGGCTTTGTCGAACTCCATGAGGTTGGCAGTGGCCCACCTCTCCAGCCTGTCCAGGTCCCTTTGGATGGCATCCCTTCCCTCCAGCATGTCAACCGCACCACACAGCTTGGTGTCATCGGCACATCATGGTCATTTGAAGAAATGCTGAGGAAACCTGGCTGAGGTTCAGATTGGCTCTCAGGCAGTGTTTCTGTTTGAGAGTCAGCAAGGGTGAGCTCCTGAACTGGTCCCTGGTGGTTGGACCTTCCTCAGCAATTCATTGCTCCGCAGAATCGGAGAGCGCCATCAGCACACGAACGGTCAGGTGTGGGAGACCCCGCAGTCTGTGTGTGCCTAACAGCTGGGATGGTCCAGGCGTGCTCCGTGTGGGAGTCTGAGAGCACCAAATTGGGTTTAGGAAAGATATTTTCCATTATTTAATAATGGGTTTGACTTTGGGATAACAGAGGGTCCTGGATAATATATCCGTCATTTTTACAAAGCCAAGAATTTTAATCTCCCATTTTCATTTTCTTAGGAACGCTGCGTATTTGCAGTTTGGTGTGCCTGTGTGCATGCCCATACAAATCAAGTGTTACTGCCTTCTTACACGACTGAAGTACCCATATAAAAAAACTCTGACGTATTTAAGATGTGCTAATGCCATTCAAATTATAGCTTTGCCATAAGCAAAAGTATTTGTTTCTATTTTGCGATGTGTTGTATTTTCTTTCTTACACAAGAAGCTATATTCTTTAATTCGAGTAAAATGTGCTACACGTGCGTTGCCCAATTCAGTCAGGCAGAAAGAAGTCGGGTATGCTGAGAGCAAAGTAGGCACAAGGAGTAGACGAACTGCCAAATAAAGGTAATAAACAGTAATTTGGCAGTTTGGAGATCTTCACAGCAAGTTTTTCTGATACTTGTCCAGAGAATTCTGGCATTTTGGACAGGCAGACACACTCGCATGCGCTGTAATCCTTAGTAAGTATAATAAAGGCCTTGGATAAAAATAGTGTAAGGCACATAGTGGTATCAAGAACTTGGGTTTAGAAGAGGCCAGCATTAAGGTAAAAGAAAATGGTAGTTGCTCCCTAAAGATTGTTCAAATCGAAACCAAGTGAATGCTTTTCATTTATTTTGCATGGGAACAATTGCAAAGCAGTGCAAGTGAGTTGAACCTGTTAAAACCAGAAATTCTCTCCTGTTTTTCTGGAAACCATTCCCATTTTCAAGTTATGTCAGTTCAGTTTCCCACCTGCCAGTAATTCTGAGTTTATTATTTTATCTGTGTAGCAAAGGAGATGGCAAGCAAGCCTTGAAGGATTTGAAATGGTACATTCTGGCCTCATGAATACTTCACAGTTAACATGAATAAATAAAAGCTTTCCAGAAGTGAAATGCCGTGGTTCTCTGAGAGGTCGCACCTCCCCTTGGCTCACCATCTTCCTAATCAACAGCTGTCAGTTAAACTGAGGAGCTGCTCCATCTTTAGCACCATGCTTGGGAGGTGGTTTCTGGTGAAACCCGTTGGGTTTTGTGGTCTCCCTGTCTCCCTTTCTTTTGCCCTGCTCTCCCGACACACTCTTCTAATCACAAATCATGAGATCCATTTCTGTTAACTTTAAGGCTATTTTACATGCTGTGGGAATTTTCCTGTGGATCATCATTGTTGAGTAGAGACTGAGCATAAGGAATGGAGATACATTTTATGTGTTTTATATATAAAATAATAGGTAACTGAAACTGGTTTTCTTAATGCCAATGTTTACATTCAGTGGAGTTTGCTTTAAATATATGGAATATTTTGACACAGGATATTTTTAGAGCCATGATACCTGGCCTGCCAGAGTAATGCTTTGTTGCAGTAGATTTCCTTCCTGTTCGACACCACCCAGTTAAGACCTCGTGCCTTTGTAACAGTTTCAAAATAGCAAGGTGTTGATCAAAGAACTCTTGGTAGAGACAAATCCAGCTTTAAACCTGGAGAAACCTGCTTGTTGAATTTTGCTTGGCTGTTTATACTGTCCCATCATGCTGTGTTTACAGCTAAGGGTTTGGTGACGGGAGACGCAAGTTTGTGATACGCTTTAGCTTGGAGGGCGAGATGTGCTAAATGAAATGTTAGAGAGTTCTTCTGTGCTTTGTTCTGTCCTAATTCAAGTTGTCAGGGGCTTTTTGTTGTTTGGGGTTTTTTTTGCTAGAAAAAGCATAGATTCATGTTATACTAAACTCAGTCATTTGTAAATACTTTGAACTAGACCAATTTTTTTCTGCAGTTGGCTTAAAAATAGCATGTCCTAGGGATAGATAGAGGAAGCAGCTGTGTTAAAGTATCTGCGTTTTGCTACATTTTTGGGATTTCTATTAATGATACAAAGTCAGTTGAAATGACATCCATTACATATTTGTCCAAGCAAGTGGAAAAGAAAAATAAACAATGTGGTGCTAGAGTATGCATTAGAATTGTGCCTCTGCCTGTGTTTCCTAGTCAGAGGAGCTGATGTCTATATTCTACTCCCATTTACTTCAATAAAACATATACATCACACTGAGCAATACAAGACAGCGAGGTTTGCCTACCTAATACATATTCCTACTCATCTTTACTGTTTCATGGTTCATATGTAAGCAGATAAAATTTGCATCTTCTTCAGAGCTTTTTGCATGCTTTGAAGAATTCATGATGGTTTTTAAAATTATACTTTTTCTTCCTGAAAAGAGGCAAGCTAGACTTCTTAGCAGATAACTTCCTTTATTTCATGACCATAAATATTCCTGCAGTAATGCAGACAGGATTTCCCAAAGGAGAAGATAACTACAGATAGTGGGTGATATGAAAGTTTTTCTCTACTAATGTTTATGCTGTTAGAATCAGCAATTGCTACCCTGCTACACCACGGGGTACAATTTTTCCTTCGTAGATATTTATTTGTGATTACTGTTGGCATACCGCTTGAGCCAGGATTGTATATTAAGCTACTAGAAATGCATATAGCATGTGGTAATCCTATTCTGTTCCTTGTTAGCACCTTTGTCCTCTTGTGTCTCTTGCTAACCTTTGGTTTGCAGGTATCTTACCCAGGTTTTTTTTTCAGGACAAGGCCATTAAAACATAACTGACAAATTGGTGTTATAAAATACTGCATTTTATCATTAAATGTCATTTATATTTTAATACTTATTAAAATCCAGCTTTTGGATTTAAAACATCTGTACAAGAGTAGAAGAGTCATCTTCAATTTTGGTAATCTTTGTAAACTGTTTTTCTCCCTTAGTTCTGGATATGGCCCGGCATGTCCCCCTTTACCGAGCCCTGCTAGAATTGCTCCGCGCTATTGCATCCTGCGCATCGATGGTACCGTTACTGCTTCCTCTGTCGGGAGAAAATAGTGAAGAGGAGGAAGAACAGTTGGAGTCACAAGCTTCTGTTGGGACTTTGTTGGCTAAAATGAAGACCTGTGTAGATACCTACACCAACCGACTGAGGTAATCGCTTCTACCATCCCTAACCCTCCGCTAAGCTGTATTTTGTACTTATGTGTTATGAATACAGAAGAGAGAAGATTCAGCTCTGTACATTTATCTAAATGTGTGCTGCAGTCCAGAGTGAGAATATACCTCAGTGTGATCGAGGTTTATGTTTGTGTGCCCGTATTCAGCTTTACTGTACTGTTTACAAGGCAATTGTTTTGTATGCCACAAAGAACCTGGTAGGTTTGCATACTTGTCTCTTAAGCAGTAACTGCCTGCTGATCAGAAAGAGGGTTGCTGCTCAGGAATCTGGACGCTTCAAATCTGTCTTAAATTTCTTTCCATCTTCAACCAAGTGAATCTTCTGTGCATTTCCTGCTGTCAGTCTGAAGGCTAGAGCGTTCCTCAGGCTGTTGAGAATGGGGTTGTAAAGAATGGGGTTGGGGAGGACCAGACCAACTGGTAGTTTTTAGGAGAAAGGTCCCAGCTGTTTTCTGCAGGCTTCTGTGCTGCTTTACTCGCTGAGTAAGTACCCTTTGTCAGATGGTCATAAAGGCAAATGCAAAGCACAGGTGCTCTTCCAGTGAATGTGTGAGCCCCATCTACTTGTTAGCTGGTTTTCTTCACTGGTGCTTTTGGTGTAGGCCACAGTTACGAGACAGTTTTGCTTTGTTAAACCTGGTATTACTGTCCTATCAATTCCCCTGGCCAGGGGGATAATCCCAGATGTTGGAGAACAATAAAATGTAGGCTGGCAGTTGTCTTCCTGTTGTTTCTGCTGCCTTCTCTGATGGTTCCAATGGTCAAATCATCTTCTCAGAGCACTTCTGAGTGAGTCACACGGTGTTAGTTTATAGTTGTTTTTATCGTTAGTTCTCACACTGCAAAACTGTGGCTTCTTGTCCCAGAAACGCTGCTGTCACCGAGATCTGACTGTCGTCATCTGTGAAATGTCGCGCTTTGGTTACGGCTCACAGGCCGGGATACAAGCCTCAGAGGGCTGGGATTTTAGTCATGGGACTGATGAAGTCGGTGCTGCCTGTGGTTGCTGTTTGAAGGGGCAGCCACCAGACCAGCCTCCCCACGGCCCCTGCCTCCGGGAGGGGCTGCAGTTGGTACTGATTTCACAAACAGATTCCCGTCTCTGTTTCTGTGTGTCTTCAACCACTCCAGTTCCCAGGACTGAGGATTTGGAGGGGGGTTAGGGGCTGAATCATCATTTTCTTCCCTGACTGAGAGAGTTGGAAAAGCAAATCCTCCAATATAAATTTTGATTTGTTTTTTTCATAATTTTCTGTTTCCAGCAATTAATTGGTTTGTTGATTCTGATTTACTTGGTTCCAAATTAAAGATGGTTTGTTAGGAAATAATACCTATCCTTCCCTGAAAAATTTAGTGCCTTCCCTGAGCATATGCTGAAACATCATGAAAAGGTGGTAAATATCATGTCAGGAAAAGGTGTGTGTACAGTGTTCTTCCTGCCACTGTAAACTGACAGTATTTACCAACCAATACATGTGAGATTTTCTGAGCAGGAATCCCATTTTTGGGAACTGTTTCTAGTAACTCCAGATGGACCAGGCTTTACCTGTGAATTTCTCTAATCCTTCCTGACTGATATTGCAAGGTTTGCATATCAAGCATGTAACGTACTCTTGGGGGGGGTGGGTGGGGGTGTCTGACTTAATGCAAAAGAAACAGAATTAGGAAGGACAAATACAAATTCTTTATGTTGGATACCCATCTAAAAATGTCAGCTTGTGCTTGCTGATAGATCATAGTATATGTAATCTTCTTAAAATAGGAAGGAAAATATATTTGGCTTCTGTGTTACCCATTTCCGGTATAGATGTTGGTATCCAATTCTCCAGCACAGTTACTTTTTTGGCTGGTCCGGTCATCTGTTAGCCTAGGATGTGGTGGGCATGGAAACCTGAATCTTCATATGTCACTCGCCCAGGCTGAAGTATAAGAAGTTTCTTTGTGCGAACGGCACGTGACTACTGGTGATCAGTAAATGAAATACGGTGTGGCTACTTCTTCAGTGTCAGCTTAGGACCTGAAAATTGAGAACAATTCTAGCAGCACAGTCAGAATTATTTCAATAAGTGGTGAATCTGATAAATGTTCCATGGTTGGTTCAGTTACATTATCTGTACAATTTCCATGCATCACTTTGATATGTCAGCCCAGAAGGAAATGCTGCCTTTCACTGGCTGGGTTAAGCATCGTTCTGTTTGTCTTCAGAGCAGTATATAGACACAGATGAAAACACCAACAGCCTGAATGGCCTGGAATCATTGGGGTGGAAGGTTTTCGTTCTCAGCATTTTTGCTGAAGGTTTGCCAGCAATATAAGCAAGTGTTGGCATGAATTTCTTAAATGGGACAATCTGCTGCCCCTTTTAGGTGAAATGCCAGAACAACATAATTATGGCATCTGCTTTCAAAGACAAAACTTCCCTTTATCTGAACAGCAGCTCTACTTGCCTGTCTATCAGATGTCATTTCCCTGTTGGAGTAGGAGCGTCCACTCAGATCCAGAATGGGAAGGGCAACATTTTTGGGTGTGGATCCCAGTTAACATTTCATTTCATTTACTTTCGAAGGCCATAATAGTCTAAGATTCTGGGTGCTGGAGAAGACATTTAGGTATGAGATGGTTTCTCACGACTGCTTGTTGTACTGCTCGGGAGTCAAAAGCTGTCCCTGGCATGAGAGTGGCCAGGCCTGTGGAATAGGTTGCCACAAGGGCCGAGTTTGAGCCGTTTGTTTGCTGTGATGGCTGAGCCCTCTGCTGTGGAGAAAACGGCTGTGGTGTGGCAAAGCAGGCTCATCTGCTGAGGCGGGATTCGTGGCAGACTGGTGAAGGTGGCCAATTAATCTGATGGCTTATTTGCTGCAGAGTACAGCAAGCCTGTGTCTGACATTCCTAACTGTCCTTTCCCCTTCCACGTCACCACGGGCACCCCCGTGGTAACTGCTTGAGGGAGATCTGCATTCTGTTGTCTTCACGCTTGTGTCGCTTGTCCCACTGCTATGAAGGGTTAATCCTGCCAGTTCCAGGGCTGTCTGAATGCATCAGCCCTGCCTATCGCATTGTGGTTGTGACCTGCGTGTTTTCCCGTTGCTCTGGGATGACAGAATACGACCCGGTAGGCCCGAGGCATTTTCCCGGCTATGGCTTTTCATTGTCTCCACTGTTACTTTGCAGAACTTTGACATGAAACGGTGCATTTTGCAAACAAACGTTTTTATTTATAACTGCATCTCAAGAATTGAGGCCTCATTTGCTTCAGTTGTCTTTAAAAGACAGAACAGCTGTCAGGTTCCTTTTGCTGCACTCTGGAGCTTGTGCTGTGAGCGGGGGGTGGCTGCAGGCAGCCATCCTGCAGCCTTTGCTGGTCGGGGATGTGCTTCAGCTGAGTGGCCCTAAGTGCAGTGCTGGAAGCCACAGGGAGGGGTGTGCCGAGCCGTCTCGGAGGGGGTTACGAGCTCTTGCCAGTGCTGACTTGCAAAGGCAGGGTCCCTTGCCTGTTTTGCCTCGTTTCAGGAGATCCGTCTAAGAATCTGTGAATTACTGACAGGAAACCTGCAGACGGCGGGGGGACCGCGAGGGCAGGGCGACGCGCGGGTGCAGACCTGGGGCGGCTTGGTCCCAGCGCAGCGAGTGTCGGTATAAAACTGAGCGGAATTCCGCTCCGAGTGCCATCTGTGTAGTACAGAGGGGCCGAAGGGTTCATTGGCTCAACGTTGTGACTACTTTGATAAAGGTGTCATTCCGTATCATCACGGTTACCTCGAAGCCTCAGCCGTGGGTGAGTAAGTATCAGTATTGGCTTTAAAAATTCAAGTTGCCTCGGGAGCCTGCCATTCATTACTCATTTAGCACAGTGGGAAGAGAAGCCTGTCATCTTCTCGCACAAGCTAAATTAATGGCTTAAATCATTAGCATGTACGCTGCTGTCTCTTCTAGCAAATATATTAGTGACTGTCATCCCTTTAAACAGGAGTTGACATGATTTTGTCTGGTTTTTCTTCAATGGCTGAAAAACCATGTGGGGAAGTTTCCAAGTCTAAATTAGATATTTGACTCCTCTGCTCTGAAAACTGTAACCTTTTGATAAAGGTTTGGCCCATACCACGTAACTGCATTGCATTCTGCCTCATGCGCAGAAGGTTGACAGAAATAAGTGTACAGTGTAACACAGGCATGTGAAGGTTTTCTCAAAATAGAGAAAAGGTACAGCGAAATATTCCTGTGATTCTGTATTTGACCTCAGTTTATTATTTACGAGTCTTACTCGTTCTCTTGTTTCTATGGAAAACCACTGAAAAACACAGGCTTAGAGCTCAGGAGTTTGATAATACCATTAGTTTACCCACATAGTTTACCCTCTTGGAGAAGAGGAGGCTCCAGGGAGACATTATAGCACCTTCCAGTACCTGAAGGGCCTACAAGGAAGCTGGGGGGGACTTTTTACAAGGGCCTGTAGTGACAGGACAAGGGGTAACGGGGTTAAATTGATAGCGGGGAGGTTTACATTAGATATCAGGAAGGAGTTCTTCCCGGAGAGAGTGGTGAGGCACTGGGACAGGTTGCCCAGAGAAGCTGTGGATGTCCCATCCCTGGAAGTGTTCAAGGCCAGGCTGGACAAGGCTTTGAGCAACCTGGTCTAGTGGAAGGTGTCCCTGCCCATGGCAGGGGGGTAGGAACTAAATGGTCTTTAAGGTCCCTTCCAACCCAAACAAGTCTGTGATTCTACAATACACACACTTATATGCAGGCTGCTAGCATGAAGGGAAGGATCTTACTGGCTTTATCACTTTAATTTGGATATTTCAGCTTCTCATTCATATTTTTAGTGGGAGAGCCGTGGAATTGCCAGCAGCTCTGTGTCTCTAGCTGGGACTCTGCTTTGACCCTCTGAAACACTCATGTCTTACACAGCTTGGAGAGAGCTCGCTGCGGCTCTGAACCCAGGCAGGAGTGCAGCAGCAGTACTGGAATGGAGGTGAAAGCAGGAAGGGAGGCTGATGTTTTCTCAGCTGATAATCGGGTCTGCCCATGTTACACACGCTCACCAATGGTAGAATGGCCACCGGCTTGCTTTTTCGCACACACACACGGTAATACCACGAGGTTCAGATTACACTAAGAAATGGGTTTGGGGACTAACAAAATCATCTTTGGTATCGCTGTAATTTCGTTCTAGGAGCATTTGCAGTGCCTTCCAAGTCCTGCTTCCTACCTCCAAGGCCAAAGCTGACAAAGCCTGACAGAGTAATTATGGAAAACCTTTTTCACAGGGCTTTGAGTTACGTTTGTGTCTCTCCCCTTTTATAACCATGCTGGTTAGGAAGCTACACCATCTTTTAGGTTTTCCAGACCAGGGTGCGTTGTTACCTGAGGGGGATGGGTGTGTGGGCCAGCTGCATACCTCCGTCTGCAGTTCCAGAGCTGTTTCACATGAGATCTTAATCTTACAGTCCACCTAATCAAATTTTCTTTAAACTGCATTTAGTTAATAATCTTGATAAACCACCTTGTAAGGATATGATTTTAGAGAGGGTGCTGTGGTCTTCTAATGTAAAAGAAATGCAAAATCAAGTGTAACAGCTTATGTCTGCCGTGGAATTCAGTTCTGTCTCGGGTGGCTAGAGATGAGAAAACTGTGTGAACTTTACGAATTACAATCGGTGAGAAAAAAATATACCACTGGGGAACCTTTGCTGTATTTCCACATCTGGAGTCTAGGGAATTACTTGATTAACCATATGTTGATTGCAAATAAACTGACAAGCTGTAAAGTATTGCTGAATATCTCCAAATAATTGTGTATAACATGAAAGATGGAAAGAAGGTCACGTAATGACGTCTTACGAATTGCGCAGGATTCATCGCGCTGAGTTGGTATTCTTACTTAGACAGCAAAAGGTTTCAGTCAAACAGGGACAGGAAGGCAAAACGAGGGAACTAAAAATGGAGGTCGTCATTAATACGAGTCTTACAAAAGAAAGAACAACATTATCTGTACCCTAACCATTAGAATATCCAGGTGTGACTTGTGTGAGGAAACTACGTGTTGATGAGGCCGATCTGGGGGGGATGTGATGCCAGCTAACTTATACTCGCTAAAAAACTGACTGAAATCCCTGATTAGGCAGAATCAAGGACAAATATTGAGAGTCACATGGTTTCTTCTTGGTGTCCAAGGTGGAATCACTCCTGCACTTTGCCTCCTAAACTGGTTTTAGGCAGGCTGAGTTCTGGCCTGACTGGGGAGTTGGGCAGCCTGGTACCAGGCCATCACACGAGCTCCAGATACCTGCAGGTGGCAAGGTGGAGCTGTTCTGCCAGCCCTTGATTTAAAAGGTATGTTCTGAGGAGAGGGAGGTTGTGTCTGGTTGGCTCAGGTTGTGTTGGCAGTAAAAGGGACACGAAGAAAACCGGTTCTCTTGCGATAGCTGAGAAGCGCTGAAGCGCGAGCTGTTCCAGCAGCAGGGGTGACAAGCGGCAGTTCTGTTATGGGTGCTGAGGATGTGCCTTTCAGTACATGTCCCCTCTTCCTACTGCTTCACCTAGATAGCTGTTCCTTGTCCGCTTGGGTAGCTGGCTGTCAGTAACTCCGTGTATCTGTAGGAGAATGTAAGCATGTGGTTAAGCCTTTTGACTAATGAGGCCAACGCTTAATTTTAGTTTTACTCTAAGGCCAAGTAGGAGGAGAAGGCTGGCAGTCTCAATTGTAAAACTGCGTGGAAGATAAAAGCCCTGCAAGATAACTGGGAAAATTTCGCTTTTGCTATCTTCACCATTCGCTTTTTCATTGCTTTTCACGCATCTCTCTCTCTTGGATGAGCCCACTGACATTTCATTTTAGTAAAAATTCCTCCAAGGGTTTTCTAGAAAATAGCTTAAGGATTCTGTGTCAGCAGCGAGCAGTTCTAAACCTGTACATCTTTCCTGGGACCCATGGCTGCTAGCCTGTCTGTGGTGTTAAAAGCAGTATCACTGAGGTTTAGTGGCCTTTTTGAGGTTGTTTTAAAAATATTAACTTAGATTTCCACAAGGTAAAGGGGAGTGATGAGGGGTTTGGCCTTTTGGATTAAATCTGAAGCCAGGAAAATATACCATGCTGCAGTAATGAATGTTGCTATTAATGCACTCCAGGGATATTCTCATTTGATGAGGTACCGTACAAAGACTGTCAGTAGTACTGTAGTCACCTCTCTCGAATAGTTTAGAGACTCATTCTTTATGCGTGATTTTGGACTACATTAAAATACAGAAAGGATATTGTGTGTGGTAGTTTCTAAAATGTGCTTGGAACATCAAAGCATTAAATTGCTGTTTTTTCTTGTGCAGGTAGCTTTCTGGTTTGCTGCTAGGAATGGTAGTGGGAAAGAGAAAACCAGTGCTTCTTGGCTATTGAACCTGTTTGGATCTTAAAGTGAACAAGTTCTATTAAAGCAAAAAAAACCCGCCCATAAATTACAGTAAAAAAACCTGAGGGTGATTAGCATTGTGCTCTAAGTTTTGCAGGATTACCATGCTAGCTCTTAAAACATAGCAGCTTTTAGATTTATTCATTTAGGTGAGAGTGTTATCAAATGCCATGTCTTAATTTCAACAACTGAGTATATATGCTAGTAAAGGCTGGGTTATCCCAGTGAAAATACCTAAATGTGTCTTAAATTACTAGGCAACTACCCTCTGTCAGACGATGGTAGCAGCACGTACTGTATTTTCAAACACGTTGTAAAAATGTGAAGTGCTTAAATGGACATTTTAACTTGTGATACGTGGATTATTAACATCCAGTATAATACAGGCACCTTCTATATTTGTAAGACTTTGAAAATTATGTTACATTAAACTGTTGAAATAAAAGGTCTTAAATTTATAGCTCAGAAGGGAACGGCAGATAAACACTGACGTCATTGTTGATGCACTCTCTTGTGACATCTGGGCTGCAGTTCACGGGCCCACGGTCAGTTTTCACTGGAGGTCGTACCGTCAGTGTGTTTCACAGACTCGCCAGTGTGCTGTGGAATAGGAAGGAGCTCCGTGTCCCCTGTTTAGGACTGGAGTGCGCACCAGGATGTACGTGAGGGATGAAGTGCACATTTGTGCCGTGATCTTCCTTATGCTGTTTTTGGAAGCGTTTCCGGTGTTTTTTGAACATGCGGAGACATGAGGTCAGCGTGCGGCAGGTGTGACAATCGGCAACAGGAACAGCCTGGAGCAGAAACTAGTGTCCCCGTATCGCTGCTTTTGGGTTCATGTTTTCACTCTTGGTAGCAGCTGTGTTTCCGTTGGTCAGGCGGGGAGTGTGTGCTTAGTGTTGTCACAGCCCACCGATCGCTGCATTCCGTGGTTTCCCTGGAGATACACGGAGACATTCCATTTCAGCAAACTCGATCCCTAGCCTTTGGTGGTTTTCCCTGTTGGCAATCGGGCCGTGTACTGTATGACTGCTTGAAAAATATTCCCTCACACTGTATCCTATTTCATTGCCAAAAACAGGTCTAAAAAAGACAAAGCGAAAGCAGGAGTAAAGCCAGATACTTCGGATCAGGAACCAGAGGGACTGACACTTTTGGTACCAGATATCCAGAAGACTGCGGAGATAGTTTATGCTGCTACCACCAGTCTGCGCCAAGCAAACCAAGGTAAAATAGCAAGACTTCTGTAAATACTGTAAGGTGTTTATCTGTAACACATTCATTAACAGATAAGTTATAGATTAGCTTAAAAGCAAGCAAAAATACTTCCCTGCTGCCCCCAGCCACTGACTACGTTTTCAAAGGCGTGTGGAACCTTGTGCGAGTCTTAAATGTTTTGGTCAGGGAACAGAGTAATTCGAGTGAGGGAGGGAACATTGCTGTAAAACTAGATCTTATGAATTAGACTAACTCTTCTTGTGGATTAGGCCTAGTTGGCACCTGAGCCCCACACAGCCACTCACTCACCTCTTTCCGCAGTGGGATGGGGAGGAGTAAATACCGGGAAAGGCTCATGGAGCGAGACCTGGACAGGGAGGGATCACGCACCAGTTATGGTCACAGGCAAAACAGACTCAACGTGGGGGAAGAAAATCAATTTAATTAGTTGCCAATCAGAGCAGGACAATGAGAAACAAAACCAGGTCTTAAGATGCCTTCCCCCCCACTCTTCTTCCCAGAACCTGCAGACATTCAGAGGCCCATCTGGTTGTCTACTACAGAAAACGAAAGGTTAGGTAGCTTAACCCAGGGAGTGGATTTTAAAGAGGCAGGTGTAATCAGCTCCTGATTTTGGAGAACGCATCAAGAATACGTGCGTCCTCCCACACAAACCAATGCCATGCTTCCTTTTTTAAATTGAAAAAAAAAAATAGAAGAAACAAGGAAAGAACGTTCACAGCAGCAGTAATGATGAATTATTTCTGAGCTGAGGTAATGATCTCTACTTCGAGCTGTTCGGATAATGAAATGCGTCGTCGTGAGAAAGACAGGTCTGTATGTTGTGAGTGATCCCCGGCTTGCAGACTTCTCTGCAGACAGTGTCACCATAAAATGTCATCTCAAGTTCCATAATCCCCAGGTCCTTGCTGGATTTGTCTCCGAACTACAAATAATCATCATGTTTTGTGTAACAGAAAAGAAGATGGCTGAATACTCCAGAAAGGCTGCAGTGAAGCCCAAGCCTTTGTCCGTTTTACGGTCTCTTGAAGAGAAGTATGTGGCTGTCATGAAGAAACTCCAGTTTGGTAGGTGGAGAAGTGTGCCTGCTTGTGTCTCAGAAAGGAGACAGCTGAGGAAGGTGCGCTCTGCTGCACTGAATCCCTGAGTAGTTACAAAGTTAACCCGCGTTTACATATGTGACTGCTGATAGTTTTCACTTACGGAAAATTCTGTAAATGTGGATTTTCAGATTGCCAGCTAATGTACTCTTGGAACTAATAGGAAAGGTTTTAAGCCTACACTAGGTTAATTCAGGGCAGCCGATGAAGTCGATGATGGTGTTCGTGTTCTTGTTCCAGCAGTGCTTTGCGAGTCCTCAGGTTATATTGAAATATTAGTAGACATTTTTAAAGCGCATGTAAGACTGTACATGTGCTTGTTAATGTAGCTTTTATGTTTTAAGTGGAATAGAATTGAGATCAAAATGCGTTTTCTAAAATGAAACTGTAGTAAACTTCACTGTGTCCTTTCGTGGAGTGCAGTGTGGTGCGTTTGGAAAACGGGATGGGAGTCGGTGCTTATTTTGCCCGTGAAGGGAACGTGTTCAAAAAAAAATCATAAAGAACAAACAGTATCTCATCCAAAAAGAGCTATAAAATTATGGTGAAGACCTGTTCCATGAGTATTTTTTGAGTTGCAGTGACACCGTTGCAGTCGCGTTTCTTGGCTGTTGTATTTGTAGGGGATTTTCCTCACCGATGTTTGCGGTGCGTGTGCCAAGAGCAGGCGGTAGGAAAGTTTGCGGTGGTAACTTTTCACACTGGCAGCCACGCCGCAGATTTTGTGTAGTAAGTGATGAAAGAAAACTAGCTTTGCTGTCATTTTTTTTTTTTTTATGATTCTGTAATAACACTGCAACCACCGCCCAAGTAAATACTGTTGGCTTCACACCGGTTCACTTAGTAGCACTGTGTGTTCCTAAGTGTCATTATATTCCTGGTCTGGAGTAGCTGGTAGCTTTCCAAACCAGAAACAGTCTATGTTTGACAAGTGGCACACAAAAGCTTGTAAATTTGCTGCAGAAATTATTCCACCCAGGACTGTTAATGCTTTGTTTTCTGTCATCGGGGTTAATCCGCAAAATACGTGTTTTTTGCATTAGTATAATGCAAGTTAAACTTTGCTGATTCTAATACTCAAGAGTCTTTATCCAAGACTAATCCATGATTAGTCTTCACCATTTTCCTGATGCATTAAAGCTTTCTTCCCTTCCAGATACATTCGAAATGGTTTCTGAAGATGACGACGGGAAACTGGTGTTTAAAGTAAATTACCACTACATGTCTCAGGTAAAAAACGCAAGCGACGCGAACAGCGCTGCCAGAGCCCGACGTCTTGCTCAAGAAGCTGTGACTCTTTCAACATCCCTGCCTCTCTCCTCTTCATCCAGCGTCTTCGTACGTTGCGATGAGGAGCGGCTTGACATTATGAAGGTAAAGAATAACATGAGTTATTTTTATTTCTCTCTTTCAGCTTGGCCTGTAAATGGTTAAGAGGGTGGCTTAAACCTTAAGAAAACCAGAAGTATTTCATGTGCACTTTAATGGCTGTCCAAACTTGTACATGGGTTTAAATTGAACGTGGGGAGGTTTAGACTGGATATCAGGAAGAAGTTCTTCATGGAGAGGGTGGTGAGGCACTGGAACAGGTTGCCCAGAGAAGCTGTGGATGCCCCATCCCTGGAAGGGTTCAAGGCCAGGCTGGATGAGGCTTTGAGCAACCTGGTCTAGTGGAAGGTGTCCCTGCCCATGGCAGGGGGGTTGGAACTAGATGATCTTTAAGGTCCCTTCCAACCCAAACCACTCTGTGATTCTATGATTCTGTGATAACTGGTGGTGGTGTGAGAGCCTGATCCCAATTTCCAAGTAACTCAGTGGGAGAGTTCTTTGGCTCCAGGAGTGCTCGGTTAGCTAAGAAGACTTTACGGGACAAGGTTCATTCTTCTTCGGCTCTTGTGACTGGAAACAATTCATTTTGTTACTCCCTTGCGGTCAGAGCGTATCTTTGTGTACCACCATTTAAGTCCTTTGAACGCAGTAGGTATATAGAGGGTACGGGGTAACTCTGGGCCCAAAGCCTGGAGAAAATCTCTATTGATAGCATCCAGTGGGGGCAGAGTTTTCATTCCTCATGTCTGCGTTCTGTTCTTAACCTGGAGAAACGAGCGCTAGCAGGGGGCTTCGCTTGGCCAGGGTGTCATGACGAACAGGCTGCCAGCCTGCCGACTGACGGCAGCGCTTGGTAAGTACCCTGCGGAAATGAAATGCTTCAGGTAACTTACAGAAGTCTCACCTGCGTGACTTTTCTTTTCCCCACCGGTAGGTTCTCATTACTGGTCCTGCAGACACCCCCTACGCGAACGGTTGCTTTGAATTTGATGTCTATTTTCCACAAGACTATCCTAATTCCCCTCCACTTGTGAATCTGGAAACAACTGGAGGCCACAGCGTGAGATTTAACCCAAACCTCTACAACGATGGCAAGGTAGGTCAGCTCTGTTTCTGCCTACACGCGGACGTGCAGCAGATGGACCGTTTCTCCTTTTGCAGTGAAATGATCAGCCCCCTAATAGGCTGCAGAGAGCTGTCTGGTTAAAACTGCTCTCCACAATGAAACGAAGGGTGATTTAACAGTTTCAGATGGGAATGATCTCCTTCCTGAATGGTCTTGGAGACTTTTTAAAGCCTTTATGAGCAGGATTGGACCAAGAGCAAGTAATTTTGACCCAGAAAAATGTTCTTTTCCATCTTCTTTGCTAAATGAACCAGGCAGAAATCTATTTTGGCTAGCTGAAATACCCAGGATCCTTTCCATGGACAAAGTATACTTCGTATCAGCTGCAACTGAATGTGGTTGCCAAGAGCCTTGCCTCTTTTTTTCCCATGAAAAAGAGCTTTTTCTTGAGGGAAGATAATGACTTTCCTTAACCTTGGTATCCTCTATTAAAAATGTAGCTCTAAAACACGGACTTAATGACAGTTTTATCAAAAAATAGTAAAGCGCTTGGAAATAACACTAAAAGTGAAAACAAACAAGCTCGCCCCGTCTCCTTGGTATGTTGTGCCTCTCAGAAAGCCAACAATAAGTCAGGTGCACATCGGGGAGATGCAGCTTCTGCTTATATTAGAGCTAAGCACACGTTAAATGCTCTGCAGAGCTGTAGGGGTGGCTGTGAGTGTGTCTCCACCGAGGCACAGACCCACACAGCAGCTTTGGCTGTAGCGCTGTGGCACTCCTCAGCTCTTTTGGTTTTGTCTCTGTAAACATTTAATCCATAGTCTACCCTTTTTTCCTTATCCCACTGTCATTCGTGGGTTCCCCACACTCCCTGTTTTCCCAAGCTGTAATACTCCCCATACCACATATGGGGTTTTCTCTTAACATGGGCACAGAACATAATTTGTACTGGAGACTCTCTCTCCTTTCCCCTCTGCCTAACATATATTAAGGCCTGGCAAGTGCTCGCCTCTGAATTCCCTTTGTTTATTTTGTCTCTGTGTTCCCCATCTTTGCTTGTTCCATTTTGTGATAAGGTTCAACAACTCCATAGGCTTCCCTACCAACCACGTCAGTCATAAAAGTTAACGTATATTTTCAATTCCTTGATAGTCTGTGTGGCAGAAACCGCCTTTCACATGCTTGAACAGAACCAGATAATATGGTGAGGCACTGGAACAGGTTGCCCAGAGGAGCTGTGGATGCCCCATCCCTGGAAGTGCTCCAGGCCAGGCTGGATGAGGCTTTGAGCACCCTGGTCTAGTGGAAGGTGTCCCTGCCCATGGCAGGGGAGTTGGAACTAGATGGTCTTTAAGGTCCCTTCCAACCCAAACCAGTCTGTGATTCTATGATTCATTTCTTCTTGGACCTATAGGTTTTCCTTGAAGAAGACCCATCTATACACCTTGCTGTGTTCCTGTATTAGCATGATCCACATTCTGCTGTCACCTCAAATTAGTTTCACAGGAAACAGTTTGTCTTTTAGAATGCGGTTAAAGAGAGTAATGTTGACGTTTTGTTCTGCCCAAGCAGAACATATCATTTATCATAGTGTCACCTTTTCAGGTGTGTTTAAGCATACTCAACACGTGGCATGGGAGGCCAGAAGAGAAGTGGAATCCCCAGACGTCAAGTTTTTTGCAGGTGAGCACTTCTTTCTCTTCAGTAGATGTCATTTAGGAGTAGTAAGCGGTCTGTAAGTCCAAAGGATTCTTTTTCTAGTGCTTTTAAACCAGAGTTTTCTTAAGTAAGCACAAGTAAGACAAAAGCCCAGAAACATCCTTGGAACACTAGAAGAGAAACACTGTAGAGTTCTTCAGATTGCTCTTCCCAACCAGTGTTTCTACTGGTCTTGTCCTGAAGAGTGGCTGTTCCTGTGTGCAGCACGCGCCGGCACCGCCGAGACTTCACTTGGGTGGTTTCAAATACATTACGTAAAAGAAACCAAAAGTCTGGAAGATGCCATCACCTCCTGGAACTCTGTCCCAAGCTGCTTACGGTTAAGACAAAGCAGACTCCACATGGTGAGAGATGAGAAAGGGAAGTATCCTGGTGGGAACTGTGAGGGTCCTCCTCCAAAGTCTGAAGTCGGCTAAATAGAGGAACGAAGCTGAAGGGAGATAGAGTGGAGAAATGCTGTGTTCAGTCACAGCTAGTGTTAAATTAGAACGGAATATTTAGGGGACACAGTCCTTAAAACTTTCAGCTTTATGTCATAGAAATGACTGACTAATGAGCACATAAATAAAAGTAAAGCTTGCGGTTGGTTGTTTCCTATGGCGCTGCCTGAATTTATTCCTTCCTTGGAGTAGTTATTACATAGCACAAGGTACATTTTCTGTTACAAGTCCTAAAAGACTGTACAGTTCCTGTTTTAGCGCAGTACAGCTAACCACCCTGGCCTTGGGCAGAGCACATTTCAGCTTGCTCAGGAATTGGCCTTGGAGAGCTGGTTGACCAGTCTCCTGAAAGGAGAAGAAAGGTCTGTTCCAGCATGTGGAAGTGAAGTATAACTGGACCGTAACTATAAAATCACGGTGGAAAGGTGCAGGTGTTATGAAGTCTTGGGGTCATCGAAGTCCTTTCAAAATGTTAGATTTGATTGTTAGAAAGCTCATGCAGCATTGAAGTTTCAAATTTAAAAGTTTTTTAGGAAATCGTTTTGACAATAGTAAGAAAGCTGTTGGAAAAGGTCCCCCCATCCTGGGACAAAAACACTTTGTAGCTTTTAAATGGAAAACATCTGTAGGACTAAATAAATTGCTTGGGAAGAATTAAGCCATCCATGCGTTTTCTGGCCCAAAGATGAAACTATTGTCAGACCATCCAAAATACCTCAGAAATTAACTTCTATAACCCAAATGAAACTGGAAGATCAGTTCAGAGTTTCTCGTTCATTATGATTATAATTCCAAGTAACGACTGGTTGTTAAGGCCAAGAACGAACAGTGTTGCGCAGTGTCATAGTTCTCTACCACAGCTGTTTGAAAAAAGATGTATCACTAGAATCTAAAATGAAAAAAAGCAAAACCCAGCTATGTCCGGAGACATGTAAAGGCCAGAGATCACCAGAACACCTTAGGTGCCTGAAGCCTTGCAGCAGAAGTACTCTCTCTGCCTTGGCTTAGCACGTTCACATGAATATTCTGCCTTTTTTAGCGTCCCAAGGGGTTTTTGCTGGAACCTGATTTGCTGGCACATTCTGTGTGTTCTAATGCATTTGTTCATATGTTCAAGTGTAACACACAGTAGCCATGGCTGCCTCTAGTGGAACGCATGGCAGGCACAGGAGACCACGTGACGGTCACGCTGTACCACGGAACAGCAGCTAGCTGGAGCACCTGCCTGGGAAGCAGAAAAACGTGTTTAATATTCCTTCTCAGCCCCAAGGAGGATGCTAGTTCGCATTTCCCCCTGCACAGCCACCTGCCCTTTCCATCAGGATAAAGACCTGGTTGCCCTTCTGTGCTATAGCTAAGGCACAGCACCTAGACGAGTGCCAGCGCCAGGCGTGGTGGCACCAGAAGGAACCGGGGTGAGTTTCTGTGAGGTGATGGTGGGGCTGAGATCAGCCTCTGCCATTCAGCTGATTCTTGGGCTGTCACTTCAATACTGGGCTGGCATTGTGTCTGTGGAGAGAGTACACCTCGCAGCGGGTATGGAAATCTGGAACGCTTCTGTGCTGGCATTGCCACCAAACTCCCAGAGAATGCTGCGCTTCGGCAGGCAGTGCAGCTGTCCGGTTGTCGGGGCACGGCTCTGTGCAAGAAACCAAGTCTTGAGTTGTTGCCGACGCAGCATTTATCTGGTGTAAGCTGCGCCTTCTGCACCTTCCAAGAAAAAGGAGGACTGTTGTCATCCCTATCCAGATTCACAAACTGGGCTGCTAAATTAGAGGATGGCTCCAAGTTTTAAATTGCAACTCAGCTGGGAGGAGAGTCAGTTCCAGAAACGGCTGCCTGACGTTTGTCATCTACTGCACCTAAGTATGCCAGGTGCTGGAGATGCCATTCTTAGGCATGCAGCATATCGCCACTCTTGCAGTCTCTGAGGAAATATAAGCCTTCAAATCACTGCTTTTGAATTATTTACAGTTCTGGAACTAGGCTTGTGTCAACAGAATTGTAATCTCTCAAATTCTTGCTGGACTTGGTGCTGAGTACATAAGAAAAACCTGTTCTTCGTTTAAAATAAATTTTAAAAAATGGGTGGGTTTTCAACCTATATAATACCAACATTTTTGCACGTAACATAGTTTTGATTGAGCACAACAAGAAGTTGACAGGGCCAAACATTCTAACACTGGGAAAACTAGCAAGCCATCAGATCCTGGATATGCAACATGTGTGTGTGTATCCTGAAGTGCCCTGTGCATCTGATTCTCTGTTTTATATTAAGGATATTTGGGCATATATATATATCTCTCATATACACTACCACATCCTTGATCATATAATTGAAAGAGGGAAAATTGTCATTTCCTTATCACTGGTGCTTTGTTGATACAGTACTGAAAACAGGGGGTTTTCCTATGTCAAGAGAAACACCGAGGTTTTGTTTTAATGGCATATGACACGCTGTCTTATGTGTAAAACCTGAAATTAAAGGGCTAAAAACATACCTAAATCCATTGGATGCATTTGAAAGGAAGAATGGGAGAGTGTGTATACCAAGATGGATTTCACTGGGTCACTTTCACCTCCCTTGTTCCTTTTCCATCAAGTTCAGACTCAGAAGAATGAGCAAGCTCAGCCACAGAAGCTCAGGAACTGTTGAGTGAACTTGACAATACACTTTCTCTCACAGAAGGGTGCAATCAGACATCCCTTCCTTTTAAGCATTTTCTTTTACTTACGTTCGTATTGTTATTTTTGGAACTCATGTTTGTCATTGTCCCAGTGTTTAAGTAACTACACAGTCGTAGGACTGAGGGTGTTATGTGTAGCCATGGTTTCGGTTTGGAAGCGTGGACGTTCCCTGTATTAGGAGTGACAGCACTCTGCCGTAGGAGTGGCTTTGCACCTGAGGTAAGCAAAACGACGTGTATTTGTAAAAACAAGTAGGTGGCACAATTTTAACATTCGGTTTCTTCTCCTAACAGGTGTTAGTGTCTGTCCAATCCCTAATACTGGTAGCAGAACCCTATTTTAATGAACCAGGTTATGAAAGATCCAGAGGTACTCCGAGTGGTACCCAGAGCTCCAGAGAATATGATGGAAATATACGACAGGCAACAGTCAAGTGGGCAATGCTTGAGCAAATCAGAAATCCATCGCCATGTTTCAAGGAGGTAGGTTTCATACCTTGTTTATCTATTTATCTTTTCTGAGCGTTTAGAATAATGCAAGTCTTGGGGAACATCATGCACGAGACGCCCGTTTTAGCCTCCTCTTTATTCCCTGGAGCAACTGACTCCAGCGACTGAAGTGAAGAAGGATGCACCTGACATCCTACCCAGCACCTTATTAACTTGTGCAACGTGAGAACTCCCTTTTCGGCTTCTCTGCATACATACTGCATGTCGTTACTTGAAGTGGCCTCATCGTTCTTTCCATATCAAAACGTGGAAATTGCACATCGGAAAGCATTACTTTTTTCCGCCGCAGCAGTTGAATCTTGGAAGAACACTAGATTCCATTTGTAGCCCTGTCCGACTGAAAAGGCGTCTCTCGTGCGGATTGCCTGAGCGCTTCTCTGGGAGACTGGCGTGTTGTTAGGATCCGTAGGGTTGTGTTAAGGACCTTAACAATGACGGTCACTCAGCAATGCAAATGCAAAGGCATCCGGAAAACAGGTCCCAGAAAGAAGGTACATCCTTCAGCTCCTGCGATCTTCCGTCTGCATGCATTGGAGCTGTCTTCCCCTTAGCGTCTCAAATGAGAGGTAGGCTCAGGAGATCTGAGCTGCTGGTCTGTGGGAGCTCTTCCAAGCTCCGTTGTGGATATAAGGAGTGCATCCAGAACTGAAGTCAGTTACGCTTTCAGTATGCAGTTTGCCTGTAGACAGCAGCGATATTCTCTAACCTTTGGAGGGAAAGATGATGTTGTCAATTATGTTGTGATATTGCCAAGAACTCTGCGTGCTCCATAAAATTTCTTTGATCTTACTGTTTCTTTCACCAGGCAGAATTTCAGCAAACTCTTTAAGACAGAGCCAACACGGAGCCAAGTTTCACAACTTTGTCTGAGGGTTGATTGGTTGGGGTGTTTTTAAACTCAAATCTGTACAGAAATAGTGAAATTAGTATGCGATCTAGTTCCCACACAAACTGGGAGCAGCTCAACTGCCGTTGCCTGGGAATTCCAGCTGTCTCCAGAGGTGCTGCCTCTTCCTGGGGCACGTAATTCTAACGGTGGTTGTACCTCTGTTGTAGCAGCGGGTTTGAGCTGCCTTCCCTAAGCAGAAGCGCGTTGCGTTCCTACCTTCGTGCTGTTGGCGGTGTTTCTGCTTCCCCGTGCCCCGTTCAGGCAGCAGGTGGCTAGGGACACGGAAGAGGTGGTACATGCACACCCCAGCTATGATGCCTCTTCGATAAGACAGGACTGTGAGCCCAACAGGAAGAGCCTTAATACTGTGCCTGTGTAACCCTGCCCCTGTGCCGAGGTGAACGGCCACTCCGAGCGCTGCGCGGTCAGGAGCTCTTTGAACTGAAGGATGTGCCGAACGCTCTGCTGCCCCTTTCTCCTCTCCCTGGTGCGACGCTGCACTGCTGGCACGCGTTCACCCTTCGCCCAGGTGACACAAGGGCCTGCTGAAATGGCAGGCTGCACGTGCGTCGCAGGTTCACGCGGACCAGAAGAGGCGGCCAGCCAACCTCCTCCTCCAAACAGCATCAGCTGAATTCAGCCCAGGCTGCTCAGGGCTTTTACCAGTTGGGTCCGGGACCCCTCCAGGGACAATACCCGCACGATTTGTCCACACCCTGCCTCGGCGCTAAATCATCCTCGCGCTGAATTTTACCCCCTTGCATCCAGTTAGAGTCACGGGCACCCTGCAAGTTTTGCATTGTTGAAGTACGTGGTTCTTGGAAAACAATGAACACTCTCTTCTTTCGTTGGGAATGTTTTCCTGCAGGTCATCCACAAACATTTTTACTTGAAAAGAGTGGAGATCATGGCTCAGTGTGAGGAGTGGATAGCAGACATACAGCAGTACAGCAGCGACAAACGGGTAGGCAGGACCATGTCCCATCACGCAGCAGCTCTAAAGGTGAGACTTGCGTCTGTCGTTTGATGTTCTGTGATCCAAACGTGATAAATGGCAGTGAAATCGCTCAGCAGCTGAGTTCCGTGAGAGCCAAAACGGGAACCCAGCAGCTTTAAAACACGTGAGCAGTTTCCCAGCTGTCAAAAGTGCACGTGCACTCCACTTCTTTAGCGTCTTTTTCTACCAGTGAGATCTTCCTTTCCCGTCCGTGCTGCCTGTTCGTATTTGGGTAAGGCACAGAGAGTTTCTTTTGTTCTCTCTAGCATGGGGGTGCGGGTTTATGGGAGAGCTGTACAACCACAGGGCCTTGCCAGAAAACACGCTTTTTGACTGGGCAGGCACAGCTGTTGAACTGTGGTCCATTACGGTTGGTTTTACCCTGTGTTAAAATCTTAGCAGCAGCTGTAATCATTTTGGTGTTGTCCTCCCTCCCTGACCAGTGCTGTCATTTATGTGGTTCAGGTCCACATGGACAACAGACCTAGTTGTGCTTTTTTCTTCCCCTGAGGAGTAAAAACAAAAAAAAGAGGAAAGGCTGCTTTTTTCCCCACTTGCTAGACTTGTATTCTTCCGGTGTGACTGGTCGTCACATCAAAGGTACCATTAGTTCTGTCATCACTGTGTAAACCTCCGTGCACGTGGCTCTGGGACGGGGCGCGTCAAGGCCACGGACTGTGCGAATGTGTGTTGTGGTGACTGACTGTCTGACCTACCCGCTCCAAGCCGGTTTCTCCGGAGAGCGCGGGTATGACTCAGAAGAATAGCCTGCTCTTCGTACCGGTGCGCTTGCTGCAGTGCTGCTCCCTGCCCTGAATCCGTGCCTCGCAGCACCCGCTGGTTACTCCGGTGCCACGAGGAGAGTACCAGTCCGTAAATACAGGGGGAAGGTGTACCCAGTCCCTGAAGTAGTACGCTTAAACCTTTTCTGCGGGATCCTTTTTCCCCTGCCGTTCTCTAACGCGGGATGTTCTAACCGTGGTCTCTTCCACCCTGACTTCTTGTTGTACGTTCAGCGTCACACAGCTCAGTTGCGGGAGGAACTCCTAAAGCTTCCCTGCCCCGAAGGATTGGATCCCGACGCTGACGACTCGCCGGCGAAGTGCAGTGTCGCAAGTTCAGACGAGACTCTGTTGCACGAACAGGTTCAGCCCAGCAGCAGCAAAGATGTCCCCTCCGATTTCAAGTTATGAGATGCGTTGACCTGGACTTCCCAGACACAAAGGCTTTGAAGCACAAGCCAAATATGTCAATATTTGTATGTAAGAAGCTATGTAATAGGTAATGAAATTGAAACTATACTATGCCCTTAAGGATATACAGTCTAATTCAAGATGATCTTTTATTTACCTGTACAAGAGTGTAAACTTTTTTGTGCTTTTATTTTTCAATTGTGAGAACCACTGATTGGTATGTTGAGAAAGGTATGTATACAAGAAATGGATAAATCACTCCTATATAAGGGAAACTACCTTAGGAAAGAATGTTTACTGAATGTTTATTATTTTTTTTTACTTGTAGAGTGAGGGCGGTTGTAACAAAGAATATATATGGGTCATTCTTACAGCTACTATTTAAAGTCAGAAAATTTTCACTGAATTTGATAGATTTTTTTCGTTCGGCCATATATTCATGCTCATCTTGGATTCTAAAGAAAACCTCCTGTATCCTTCAATAAACGTTAAATGGATATGATCCCTCTTTTATGATTTACTGGTACATTTTTTAAATAAACTGCCATGAAATCCGTTGGAGCTGAAGAGTTGCACTTGTATGACTGAATTCACTGCAGTCACCACGCCTGACTGCCCCCTGACTCGTTCGGAGATGCAGATGAAATAAATGCACATGGTTTTACCTCATGCCAAAATTTGGACTCCTGAATTCATCTTCCGTTTGGCTGTTTTCTGCAAACTCCAGCCGTGTTCTCGATTTCCTAAGGGCTGTTGCACAGCACAGTCTTGCTTTCATGTGGAAATGTCTGGTTTTTACCTGCTGGGCCGTACTCCAAGTACTGCCGGGGGCTGGGGACGTGCCACGCGAGATGCCAGCGTTCTGTAGTTCCTCCTGTACGGACTTACTCCCAGTTTTATACTGGCCACTACAGCCCCCTGACTAAAGGGGAAGGGGTTTGTTTGATCTCGTAATCACATCTCGCTTTTAACGTAACATGCGTTACTGTCGCTGTTCTTCGTTTTTGAGCAGTCCTTGAAGGATGAGTAAGTTATTACTGGTGTTACCTCAGACTAATGATCTGTTGTATTATAAATACTATGAACCAGGCAAAACTGAAGCTTTTTGGTTTCCTATTTGTTCCTTGTTTATAAGTGTCACGCTGGAATTTTTTCACTTTTCATTTTTACAATGTATTATTTCTAATCATTAAAAATGGCACCAACTGAGGTCGTGTTCTTATGCTGGTGGTTAACGGACTTCAGAGATTCTGACCCACGTACCGTTGTTCTGTCGCACTGACACGTTGTGTTAATCCGAGGCCACGGAACCTCGCGGAATACCAGCTTAGGCCTGTCTGCGTTACTTCGGGGGTCCCTTGATGAGAAAGCACAAGCAGCAGCTCTGTGCCACAACTGCGGGTCGATACATGACACAAGAGTTTACGCCACCTGGTCAGGGCATTGGAGCTTCGTCGGTGTTAAAACGGCACTGCGGTGTCCCGGGTGGGTACTTCCTCACCTTCTGTTACTGTGCAGGGTGACCGTTGCGATGCTCGTGCAAAGGCTCCTGAAGCAAAATGACCTGCCACCTCCCAGCTCTGGTTACGTCGGTGGTTTTCACGCGAGCTCCTCCTTCGTTGCTTCAGCTGTCTGCCCGCAGCAGCGCAGGCTCTTACCAACTCCGGGCACTTGCACCAAAGGTGCCAGACCTGACGATCCTCCGTACGCGTGCAGACTTACTGGTTTTCCTTTCCGTGCCGCACCAACGCTGACCCAAAAAGCACCGAACTTGGACTGATCCGACGTGAAGGGGGCGGCTCACGTGACTGTACCGTGTACTTGGGGTGTCACGGCAGTGCTCATGTGAACTCGCTGCTGACTCCTCAGGCAGATATAAACAGCTGCATGAGATACTAAACTCTAGTTTGTGTCCACGTCCCAGTTAGCGTTGTTTTGCTCTCCCCGGCGCTGGTATTGTACCAGATTGAGACAGAGGTGCAGTCCCTAGTAACTTGCTACTACGTTGCAGTCTGGTAAGTAAATAATGGACTTGGTGGCAGATACAGAATACACATTTTGGGGTTTTTTAGGTATAGCACACAAGGTAGCTGTGCTACTTGGCAGTACCGTCGCAGTAAATCCTACGATGTGTGTCGCCAACTGGTTTTTAATGGGTTCCCTCACCTTTTACCATGCCCTCAAACTGAATAGAAACCTGTACGGATAGGTCACAGCTTCCAGCCGTCACGTCGCAGTGCTGGGTTTTACCTGGTGTGCTGGCTTTGTAGGAAGCGTTTCAAAACTCAACCGAAGTTCTTTTCGGAAGCGCGGAGGGCAGCAAACTGCTCATGAGCTGCTGTCGTAGTCTAACCCAGCTGGCAGCCGAGCGGCACACAGCTGCTCGCGGCCTCGGAGGTGCTGTGCACCACCCCAGCAAAGGGCTCCTGACGCTGACAGCAGAGCACGAACAGCTCTGCTTTGCGGCTGTAGGCACAGTGCTCTTCGTACGCAGCCACGAATGACCCCGCTGCGAGCCTCAGGGCTTTCCTCTCCAATTTCCCGTGGGTAGAGGATGCGCATAAATGTGTGGATTAATGCCCCTCTGTAATCCTACCAGAGCTGCACAGGAAAAAACGAAGATGGCAATCTAGAAAACCCAAGAAAATTAAAAACCTGAAAAGGCTGTAACCAACCTCCAGTTTTACTCCACCAATTCCGTGTTAGGCATTTAGGTTCCAGCAGAATGAAGCAGGTGTGGCTGTGGACCAGCTGGGCCTACAGCAGGCTGCTGGGCTCACTGGGATGGGCTCTCTGGCTGGTTTCCTTCTCTAATCCTTGACGTAAGTCCGGGCAGAGCTGGCGCACGTCTGCCAGCCTGTCCAGGGCACCCCTTGCAGCAGGGCAAACCGCGCCAGCACTGGGCTACGGATGGGCTCTAGGGAGCAGCAGTGCCGGTCTGTCATCGGTCCGGTGGGTGGGTGAGGATCTAGAAAGCAGCAGTAGAGCCCGACTTCTCCACGTAAAAATAAAAGGCAGGAGGCTCTCGTGCGGCGCAGGAACTCCCGCACTCCCTACGACAGCTTTACGGCAATTTAAGCTCTCCTTGCCCTAACAAACGGGACATTCAGTTTCTGGTGGGAATTGCGCTGCTGAGGAAACTCTACTACAAACCAGTCTGTTGTTTTCCATGCAAGTATGTCATCCTGCACTCGGGATGTTAACTGGGGGAGCTTCTCTTCCCCCAGATGTTTCCGCTGTTCCATAAAGAAACGTTCTGTTTCACATCCCGAGGCAAACGGCTGGGTAAGCAAACCACCATGTGAGTAACTTGCCTTGCTGACCCATAAATACCTGAGCGCAGATCCCGCTGACCTGCGTTTAAGCCGGGACTGTACCCCGTCACTCTGAACCCCACGAAGGAGAACTAGTTAGGCTCAGGGGTGGGTTTTTGCGTTTCTCAGACATGTCGTCTTCGTTTTTTAGCTCCGTGCTGCCTCTGCACGAGCCTGGCTTAGAAGAGTTCTCGCTTTTGGTTTCCCCGGAAGCTGATCACCGTCGCCTGGACTCGCCTCCCTTAGACAGTCAACTCCCTGTGTCAGAGACCAGAAATCAGAAGCATTCTTCGGTGGAAAGGAGACACAGAGTTACATCTGTCTTACCGTGAGGAACAGGTAGAAGGTACCGAAGCTATGTCAGATATATTGTCTCTATTTATTTTCTTTACCATATATATACAGATGCATGTTTATATATGTATAAACACTCCAGGGCTGGCAGCTACCTGTCTTCGAAAACCAGTTTTCTGAGCTTTATATTCCCTCTGATATTCCGCAGATGGTGACAACGTTAGCTGGAATGTGCAGGCGTTTATCTCGGGATGTGAGCTTTCGGCAATACAGTAAGCTGCAGGGGGGTACAAGTAAGTTCCACAGTTACCAAAACGAATCACAGGTAAAAACATTTCGTTCTCCGGAGGTTTTGTTGTCGCCATTGTTTTATTCTCCTAAAACATGAGTGCAGAAGATAGAGCACCTGCCCAGTGAATTGCTGTCTGCAGGCTGCAATCTCATCTGGGCTTCCTGCCTCAGAAACAACGTTTTGGCCCTTGAAAAGTGATAACCTGGTCCACTTTGTTCTCCAGCTGTATTAACGTTACTTATCCTTTACACTGAGAGTGCCTATAATATCTATGATGTCTTTTACTAATACGGTATCGTCCCCAGACGTCTGGATGGTATGAGTGCTGGAGTCGAGAATGTTTCTGTTACACAGATATCAAAATTCCTCTATTTACAGTGCTTTAGTTAAAAGTCCAGAAAGGAAAGAAGCAGGTTCTTGGTCAGTCAGCAACCACGCAGGGCATCTACCCACCCGGCTTCTCATGGGGACATAGCTGAGTCCATCTCAGCAACCAGTGCCAGCAGAGCCCTAAAAAAATCCCTGGGGCATAAGAAAAGGCATGTTATGGTCCCCCTCAGAGACATTTAGCAATGAGGTAACTGGTGACGCTTGCACACAACAGAAAACATTGTTAAACGTTGAGAGTAATGCCCAAAATTACACTGAAACCAAATAGAAATGTCTATTTGCAAAAATAACAAGCAGGTGGATCTACCACGGTGGCCAGAGCAACGACTCGGATGCGGTTTTGCATGAGGAACGTGCTTCTCCAACGTATCACGTCTCACTGCATGTGAAAGCCTGCAGACCCTTCCCTGTTGCTGCCGTTGTGCTCGGTGCTTCCAGCTTAACCACCTGCTGCGTTCTTTTAGGTGTCTCTGCCCTGCACCTCCATTCGCCGTTCCCTTTCCTACAGGCGCGCACGAAGCCTTCGGCACTTCGTAAGCTCTTTGCGTAAGGTTCTGTGGGTAGAAAGCAACCATGTCCCACTCCCCCAGCAGCAAACACACAAACAGATCTTAAAAAACCCAAAAAGCAACCCCCCCCAACCAGAAAATTCAACTAAAAATCTCATCAGAAGAAAGATTCCATTTGCTACCGTTGAAGACTGCCTCCGTTGCTTCATTAAGCATTTTCTCATTTACCCACAGAGCAAATGCTAAAGCAGAATGAGGAGGTTTTTTCCATGTTTTCTTTTTTCTTTCAGATATTTAAAAAATGTGTAATTCGGAAAAAGAATGCCAGCAGAAAATGCCTCGCAGCCTACTCCTAAGCAATGGGTTGGATGTCTCCACAAGTGCTGTTCTCTCACCTTCAAACTTAACAGTTTCAAGCAAGTAACAGAAAACCTGTGTCCGTACCCAAACTAGCAATAGCCACATCAGCGCAAACTTCCAGGACTCCGTCAGTCTGAATTCCTTCGTCTGACGCCTCCGTAATAATCACGTTATTTCTACAATGATTTTAAGCAGCCTGGAAGGAGGCGGCAGCCAGCAGGATGGCAGACAGGTGCGCAGCAGTCTCGGCTGAAGTGCAGCGCAGCCCAGTGCTAAGGGCAGAGCAGAACAGCCGCTCTCCCAACCGGCACGAGGGGCACCAGCGCGGGTAACTGGGGGTGCACCGGCCACCACCGTTGCGTACGCACAACCAGCCCGGCCAAGCTCCGGCTTGCTCTCGCGGGGGAAGCCAGGGCGCCAGGTCCCTGTGCACGCTGGCTGGGAACGGTCCGGTGGGATGTGAGTCCCAGCCTCCGTCCTGGCTGTAGCTCCAGTTCAGGCTGTCCTGAAAACCTCGCAAATGTTTGCTGGCAGCGTACTGCGGCAACGATTTCAGAGGAAACGGCGGTGACACGGGAGATCAGACACCACTAGCCAACAGCAGGTTAGCTGGAGGGGATGTGATCCGCCTGGCAGCGACCCATCCCCTCAACTCCCAGGTTGTCACTGTGCAAATCTCATCTGAGTTTGGGGCAGTGAAACTTGGTGTGATAGATGAAATTCAGGAGGGGCTGGCTTCCAGCTCAGCTGCAGTCACGGGAGAAATCATGCGACCATCTGGCTGGCTGAATGTTGCCAGGGCCTGTGGGTTCTGGAGAAGTCCCGGAGCATCAGGGAAGCCCCAAACTAGGGGAAAAAACCCCACTCTTTCAGACTCAATTCAGCACATCTCCGTCTGCCTCGTGGTCACTAAGGGCAAGGGAGTGTGAGGCAGGTGACACAGCAAGTGTGACACCTGCTGTCGTACCGCCCCGGGGAGGCTGCAAACACCAGCAACGTGAAGGGTTTGACAGAGACCACCTGATCCACATGACGGAACAGGGAGGGCAAGGGAGGAAATGACATCCGAGGGGTGATTTTGCTCAATACAGAATCCACTCCAGTTTAAAAAAAGAAAACAAAAAACCCCAAAACAATTGCCGTTGATGACAGCAAATGGAGGCTGAAGCAGAGGTGCCCCAGACGACAAAGCACCCTTTTGTACCTGCACTGCCTACGGATGTGTTAAACCTCCTTCCACTCTTTTACAGCTCTTTCTCCAAGGAAATCATCCGCGTTAGAAAACCAATAGCCAGATGAACAAACGACACACAGCAGGGAACCCAACATCCGTAACCTGTACCAGAGGAGAAGCCAAGCCATTTAAACAAGGAACAGGAGAAGGACAGTACGTGGCTCCCTATAAACAATTGTGTAATTCCGGGGAGATGATTCTATCTAGAAGAGCTCTCAAGAGCCTGTACTGCCAGCAGAAATCAATGAGGGCTAGTGCTGAAATTGCAAGATTGCATGTAGAGGGTGGCAGCAGAATGCTCAATTCAATGGAAGCCTAATGCAAGTCATGGATTAATCATCCGAATAAAAATAACACGCTTAAAATGCCGGTTGGGATACTACTGCCTCCCAGAAAGCGTTAGTGTGAGTGTATTTGTAATTGCTACTTTACACACACTTCTGCTTTTACTTGCAAATGCATTTTCAGGCACAGAACCCAACAGCAAGCGATCTCCCGTGGCCAGGCGTGCCCTCAAAGACAGCTGTCCAGTCAGTGCCACCAAGGGCAAACCGCGACTGTAACTTCATCCGGTTCTCATTTTCCCCCGATCGTTCCTTTTCCACCATTCCCACACTGAGCTGCTACGCATCAAAGCTCCACAGGGTCACCAGCAAGTGCCCTGTGCCCCAGCACTCACCACAGGCTGCCGTTACACGTCAAACCGGGGGTCCCACAACAGAGCGTACGCTGGGTCTGCTGTACAGCAGTTAGCCTCCACTCGCTCCCAGCTGCTGCATCCTGAGGCTGATGCAAAGCTTCCGTGCAGATGGAACTGCCAGCAGTATTCCTCTCAACCTTTGCCGCCTTTTTATCGGGCTGAATTTGTTGCATAAGCCCTGTCCCGGCCCAGTTATCCCGGGAAGGGGGAGATTCATTGTTACACCCAAAGTGAGATTAAGACACAAACGAGGTCAGATGCCGCTAACAAAGGAGTTTATTTTTGTTGTAAGAAAGTAGCGATAGGAGAGAGAGAGAAAAAAGAAAAGGGGGAAAATTTAGCAAGCAGTCGGGATAGAATTGCAAGAGATAGTCACCACCGTGGATCCAGCGGCATCCCATTGGTCCGTAGTCTTGCAGTCTTTGGTGGGGAGGGTTCCGGCAATTGTTGCTCCCAAGTCACCAAAAGTCAAGCCATCAGGAAGTTTCACAACTTTGTCAGCAAGCTTTGAGACAACTCAAGATAAGGTCTCTCACAAGCCCTTTGGAAAAAAAACCTGCCACTTAACTATTTTTTCCTAAATCCAAATATTTCCGTATTTGAACAGCTTTTGCCTTAGTGGCCTTCAGGGTTTAGTTCAGTTAGCATATGTAACGGAAATATTTCTGCTTTCTTACCGTCTCCTCATCCTGGTTTAGGCCCTTCTGTATGACTTGTTATTTATACGGCATCTGAGGAGAGGGAGAGCTCTGTATGAAGCGAAAGGCGATGCTGCGAGTGTCATTTTAAGGCGTATGTCAGGAAAGATGACCTGCTCCTTGCTTTCTCCTTACAACACCACTTCGCCATCCTGTGACCGTCCCGAGTCCTCTGCCCCACATCAGCTGCAGAATGACAGAAATGCTGCCCAGGAGGGAGCTGGAGGTGCTCACCCTTTGCCTGCTCTTCCCCACATGAAAGGTCTCGCTCCCTCAACAACTGCAGCTACTCATGGGATACGTGATCCAGGTCCCCAGCCATGGCGATGGGTTAGACTCTGCGCTCCAAGGTAATTGCTTTCTCCCTTTTGTCTCTAGCCCCAGTTACGCAGTGATGTTGCCATGGATACCCTGCGTTCAGCTACAAGACGTAATTTGTGCATTTTAATTTACTCAAAGTAATTTTACAACAGGTGAATAAGGAGGAGAACTGAGCATAGGCCATGTTTCACTTTAAAAAGGCTGGACATTTCCAGTTTCTGGCGTACTTGCAGTAAAACCATTAATCATCATAAACTCATTTTGTCTCAAAGCAAAAGTAATAGATTTTTCCACGTAAATCACTTCATTGCCATGACAGAATGATGTCAGAGAATCTAAATAGGTGATCTAATAAATTTTCCTGTTGGAATGTTGTTTAGCATTAAAGGTTACTGAGTGGGGGGAGGGGACCATGATTGATGTCAGCTGCTGATAAGAAAAAATGGGGGTTTATTTTCATAAAACAGACCTAAGTACTGTATTGACAGCAACACACTTCTACAGACTGAGAAAATATACACATAACTTAGCACTGGAGCAGTAAGAACCCAAAACTTTTCTGGCTCCAGTCAATAGTAAAATGTTCTGGAATTTGTAAAAGATGATTAAAACAAAAGTTAACTTTCAAGCTGTATAATTTTACTCCTCTTTTGAAGGACAACTTTTGAGCAACAATTCAGCGCTTCACAGTCACCATTTGAACACACACATATAGCTGAACACACAGATTCTTTGACCTGAAATTAGCTTTGTACCTGGTTTGGCTATGTGTGTAAGAATTCTCAAACGATGAAACAGGAGAGGAACAGAATTTTATTTCTACCCCCAAAAGCAACGACCCTTGCAGTCTATACCTTAATCAAAATGCAACTGTTGACTGAAAGCCTACAGCAGCCTGGTAGAACAAATATATATATACGGCGTCATGGAGCACGGAAGGACTGTGACAAAACCGAGAAGTCAAGGCTGTTACTCCCTGCTTCTTTGTACAGGACCTCTCCAAGTCAAGCTTTGGAAGAAACTACTGACTTGGGTGTGATTCCAAACATTTGTTTTTCTATTTGCTCTTCTTTTTTCCTTTGAGGAAAATAGACGCAAAACAATCTGGGAGGAATAGATCAAAAACTGTGTTTCACACAGCTTTGGTCCCCACTCCTTCCTCAGTAACCGCAGCCCTGCCAAGTAGGGCAGAGCAATTCTCCTTCCACACACTCCTCTGATGGGAGGTGTGCTACAGCCCCCACAGACCAGCTGCAATGAAGAAGCAAGTCCCCCTTTTGAAACAGGTATTTCGTATTGAGTTAAAATGGAAAGCTGGCCGGCCCCTCAGCATTTATCCAGCCGCTAACGAGCACCATCTTGCAGAACGCCTAGTCTGGGCAACTAGCACTTAAAATAAGGGCAGGTTCATTATTTGTTTCTTTTCACATTGAAATCACACTTCAACACCTGACTCCACAGGAACAGCAAGCAGCAACTGTGTCAGGGCAGTTTGTTTCTGTAAAACAGTTAAGCAAATTTGATATTTAACACCAACGTTTTATTCATCCATTTCATCCCGAAGCACAGTACACAGCCACGTGAGGTGGCGTGACTTCATCCCACAGATCGCTGCTGCGGGAACGGGAATGGTGCCCTTGTCCTCACTTCAGAGCAGCACCCCTGCAGCTGCGCTGTCGGGTGAGGTCCGCATGGATCTGACCACTGCCACGGTGTCACCCTCAGCTTGGCAAAAAGCTGCTTGCAGGGAGAGGAACCTGTCAGGGACTGTAGTCTGCCAAGGGAAGGGTCTTCTGGGCAGCAGAGCAGCCTCCAAGGAAGAGGCCGGGCAGTGCGGCTGGAAGGATGGAAGCAAGGAGAGGGGCAGAGCGGTGAGACGTCCCATTTTCAGAGGCAGTGAGCTGTTTGGCCAGCTCAGCTGCTCATGCAAGTACAGCCTCCGCTCTTCTACCTTGCTAATTAAAAAATTAAAACCACTTTAAAACTATTGATTTTAATAGATCCTTAAAGCAATTTGACAGGACAGTTTCTTGGTGAATTGAACCTAAGCCAGTGAAGTTTATTCATTTTTATTCAGTTTCATTAGCTCACCAATTTTACATTCCTCTAGATGTGCCATGAAATATATTTTTTGGGGGGGAAGACTTATCATTAACATGCCCTTGCACCAGCAAAACCTTAGTACAGCATATGGGGAGGGAGGGACCAAACAAATAAATACATCACTAGTAAAGCATCCTCCTGCTTACACACAGAAAACAGAAATGAGAGATAGTATTTCTGTAGTTGTATCTGTGTGTGAGCCCACTGATCATGACAGAAAAGCAAAATCAAATAAAATAATCCTGCTGTGTTCTGACAAGGATGACATGGTCTCTTTTCTTCTGATGAGCTTTGGTAAGCTTCGTCAATTTGTTAATGCTGATATGGGAGAAGGGAACGGCAACAGATTAATGATGTGCAATGCCAAGTGCTTTGGATTATCTATAGGTGTGTATTGGTTCAGTGGCATCTTGGAGGATGCCACCTTAAATGAGAACAACCCTTGGTAGCAATCAGTCAGGATCTGGGATGGTAACTCCCCAAAACAGAACCTTTACTGCTGACTTTCAAGAGATGCAATACAGAATCAGACTGAAAAAACACTGACTAAAACAAACATGCATTCCTCTCACTAAACCACTTCAAACTCACTGTGTTCTCAAGAGCTGTTTCCCTATGAATAAATGAATTTATGAATAAATGCATAGGTTTTTTCCATTCACTTGTCCTGTTCTCACTGCAAAAACTGTTAAAACTTTTCCAATGTTTACCTTGTTTTTCCCCATCTATATTCTCCTTGCTCATGCAAAGCTTCACTTCTCTAAGGAATGGTGTCTTCTGGTAAGGTGAGGTCTTTCTCTCCAGACTGTTTAAGTAGTGTTCAGTACTAACCTCATACGTGGAAGCCTAATTCTCTTAACTGCTACAGTATTTTCTAGGTTAACCTAAAAATTTCACCAGTTTTTCCTAAAATGGCAGCCTAAATAATCCTGCTCCATCTAAATTATCTTATAAGTTCTTCATCTTTCTGCCCCATTTAAGCAGAAAATATAAAATGGAGTTCGGTAATTGAAACAACGCTTCACTGTATGTGAACACAGTGTTTAAATGACAGCAGTATCCCAAATGAGAAGGGAAAGGTATGCACACATGTCCATATTGTGTTCAGCTCAGGAACAGGCTGCAGCTGACAGCCTTGTATTTACTTTAAGAAAACCGAGTATTCATGTTTCTGTAGTTCTTGATGTTGATGAAGGTGGTGCATTTTAAAAATTCATACTGAGGCCCATCCTCACCTAAAGCCATGCTAAAAGCTGACAAATTAAACCTGCCAGCTATGGCTATACTGAATTCCCTCTAATTCCCTCAACCTACTACGTGCTGAAACCAACTACTATTTTTTTTTTTTAATTCGCAGTACTTTTGTATGATAATGTGTCTCATCTAATAATTTTCTGTCAGGTATACTGCAGCCAGCCAAAGAATAGCATCGATGCTTTTGCAAAACTTGCACACAGCATTTGCTGAAGTAAAGTTTCTCTTTCCCCTCTGTTGGACATCTGGGTGACTGCCCTGCAGAACTGCTCTAACCTCTGCTCTTCCGGGTGACAGCATGTGCTATTAAATTCTGCAAGGGCACCGCCTGCCCTGCATTTGAGCTGTGGGGCTGAAATGCTCTGTATTCCAAGAGAACCGAGAAGTCTATCCGAGAAACGAATGTAGATTGTGTGGGGGAGGAAAGAACATGGACCAGGTTTCATTTGCTTGGAAAATTCCGTTGCGCTCCAAAGAAACAGAGCAGAGTTCCAAGTGGTCTTAGTCAACCACTGAACCTCTTGTCCAGATTCTTGACCTCTGTCAGCAGTGCTGCTACACCTTACCAGGTGGTTCTTGCAGAACATCACCCTCAGCATAAAATGCTACCATTAATAATTATTTTCCTTGTCAGTAACAATAATGTATGAGACCTCTTAAATATCCACCAGCTCCCCTTACTCATCAGCTCCTGAACAAGATACTAGAGCTCTTAACACGCACGTAACGTGAATTGGTACAGCCTGATCCCTCACTGGCAACACCCATTGTCGTTGCCCGTGTACCCTTCCCTCCACAAGCACCCTCACGCGACCTTCCACGCTGCGTTATGGACGACACAAAGCAAAGCCCTCCCAGGCTTGTCTGTGATGCCACTTCCTGGCGCTCTTTTTCTCGTCCTTTCTCAGGATCTACCATGACAGCTCCTCCAACGAACTGATTGTGTATACATGGGGGGTTTGCAGCAATTTCTTTATTTCCATAGCATTCAGATCTTCTTTATTAAAAAGATAAGATCAGACACGATACAGCTGTTCACACAGCTGGCTTATGAAAACATTATTTTCCCTGCCTTTTCCTACATTACTTCTCCACAGCATCTCCGAGTACATCTTACAAGCACTCTGTCTTCCTATCTCCAACACTGAAATTAGTCCTTAAGTGGACTAATAGGCCTTAACAGCCCAGACCAGCCTCACCTGGGTCCTCCACACATATCTCTGTCCACCGGCCCAGGAGCTCTATTTAAGCCCAGCCCAGGGCTATCAGGCTGTGTTTAGGCTGTTGCAGCCATGGATCCTGTGGATCCTCACCCTTGGGCTGGCTTGGCTTTGGACCTGCAGCATCACTGTGAGTTTGTCTGATAATCTAGACAGGGTTGAACATGACTGCAGCCTGTGGGCCTGCTTGGCTTGGGCACTGTGGGCCTTGGCTGGCTAGACCTGGCCCTGCTAGCTGTGGGACTTTCCCCTCACAATCCCTCCCCTTCCAGGCTCACTGCCCCTAAGGAGTAGCTAGCACTTGCGGTGCCCTGACAGGCTTGTAGCAAGGACTGTTAGCCAATCCTTCTCTTGTGATTAAGATCTTCATTAAAAATAAGAAATTTACTTCCCAGGCAATGAGTGAGCAAAGCAGTTCCACTGCAGTGCTGAATTTAGACTACTAGTTCTCTGCAAACTGACAGATTTTTTTTCTTGTACTGAGTTTGTGTAGTGACTGGCACAGCAAGGCCTAGGAGAGGTACTACCCTAATATGAATAAATAACAATGACTTTTGAATTTCCGAAGAAAGGGCTTCATCTTCTGTTTGTGAGCTTGAAATATTCTCTATTGAGAAGATTGTACCTACGAACAGGAAAGAGCACTTGCAATTTATCACATGTGCACTCTATCTGGAAGCGAAGCTCTAGTTGGTGGCACTGCGAACATCGGAGAGAAAACTGTTGCTGTTTTCTTACATTTGGTGAAGGCAGACTAATCACTCTTAAAAGAAGTCATCCGTGGTTTTATTTCACCCTGTGGCTTCGTCCAAGCTACTCACAGCCTGAAGATTATCCTGTGCTGAACTTGCCAAGTTTCTCGCTTTTGAAATCTAGCAGCTGCCAGGATTATGTGTAAAACCAGTGCCTCACACCACACTGTGGGTATTTAACAAGACATCTCCTTCACTTTCCCCTTAGTTATTTGAAGAATAGGTGTGAGGGTCACTTACAAAAACTGTAAGAAAGCTTAAAGGCAGGTTCTCCACCTGAGAAACCTGTGAAATTTTCCAAGGGCAGATATCTGATCACAGAAGCACAGAGTGTGTGCTGCAAAAAAAAAAAAAAAAAAGGCAGACTACTGCTACAGTAGCACACAAGGCAGTAAGCTTTAGCATTGGCTTTATTTAAATTTAAATTATATTTTACTTAATCTTCTTCCAAAAGTCACACGTTACAGAAGCTGTCAATTCACTCATGCCTAGGGGAAATTGTGAAGGCTGTAGAAGTACTAGAAGATCATTATTTCTGGGAACTGATCCTTTTTCTTCCATCTTGAATTTCATTCAAACAGATATGAGCAAGGAATCTATCTCACTGAGTTCTGGTGTATAGATAAACATTGTTAGGATGAAAAAAAGATCAGAACGGGGGTGGTTGGTTTTGTTAAAAAAGAACCAACGATACAGATGGCTACCTCATCTTCTCGTATCCAGCAAACAATTTTTCTATGAATCCTCAAGCATGTGGAGATTTCCACAGTATATCCTTTTCAGCAGTTACTTTTGGCCATGGTTGCAGCTTTTTGCTGGATGAAGGACAAGGAGGAAAAAAGCTTGGCTGGCCCCAAGCATTTGTTGGGTTCCTTCAGAACTTCTGAATGTCACCTACAATCATTCTTGCCATGAAAGATGAGTTTCATGTTCTCTTGGGTTAAAATGTGAAGCCAGATAGAAACTGATTTAGGAGTCCTGTAAGTTATACAAATGGATAAAATAGTAGTAACATCTTATTTGACTAATTTGCTTTAGGTTTCTTTACAGAAAAACAGCAAGACAGAATGTTTTATACTTGACTTCGCTATCAGCATAGCTCTGATGCCTGAGAGAAAGTTTTATAAAGAAATGTTCAAAGGAAAACCCTTTAAAACTGGTTATTTCTGACTGACTTACGTTACTGTTGCTGCAAATTATTAGCTGAGTTTTTTTTAATTAAAGTGTGATTTGAAAATAACTTTAGCTTCAAAAAAAAAAGACAATTCTGGCCTCAAACACTCATCCAGAGACTGAAGACCTACCCTTCCTGTCAGCATTATTAAAACTGTAACTTAGAGCACCAACCTCTTACACAGTGAGGAACAGGAATCTCTTCCTTAAATAAATTCTGTTCCAGAAATTCCCAGCTGTTTTTCTGGGTCCAGACAAAGCATCACATGTGAAAAGGACATGGACAGCGCTGCTGCTGGGAACCACCATGGAGGTGCCCGTGCGGCAGCAGCAACTTTCTGTTTCATTTAAATACACAGAACCTACTGGCAACATTCAGCTGTTCCCTGCAAGGGCAGATGCAGTGAGTGTATTTTAATGGGACTACTTCATTCTCCCCAACTTTTTTTTTTTTTTTTTTTAGTTTAAATGATGAACTTTGCAAGTCCAGGGATGATGCTACATATGTTATTCATAAACCCCTATTAGGCCCTACTACTGATGAAAGGTATTTCAGTAAGATTATATTTTGCATCCCAAGAGAAATTAAGAAGACACCAAAAGAAAATCACTGTTAACTCTGCAATCCAAGGGTTTTGGCTGCTCTGACTCAACAGAGGAAATGTAAAGCCTTTTCTCTCAGCTCTCCCTCTCACACTTTGGCTAGTGTTTTTTCAAGACTGCTAGTAACCTGAAGCAAAGAAACATATTCCCCACGTGAGGAAGTCTGGAACACATTGACAACAACAATCTTCCTCTTCCTTCCCCAGAAGACATCAACTGAAATCTGGAGATTTTAAGGTACACATTTTTACTGATGAGAAGGCTTGAACATAAGGCTGTCATATCATGAAAGTAAATGCTACTGCTAACTCCAACACAAGACTGAAGTGAACTATGACAGTGGTTTGTATTGCCAATGGCAATCAGATTTAGCCTAGATATACATGGATACAATGACAGTGGAAAAGCAGTGATAGGTGTAAATACAAAAAACTACATTATACGTAGAGAAATTTACTGGGAAAAGTAAACAATTTCCAAATCTGTGTGCTGTGAGCAGAAATTTTAAGGATCATGGTGATATAACTCAATACACAAGAGCTAGTGAGGCCTGGCTTCCAGCTGATTTGTGTCTCAGCTTACTGCAAGTTCCACTTGAAGCTTTTTCTGCTCCCAGGGCATTTAACAGTTCCCCACCAGCACCCCTTACACCCCGAAGTTGAGTTCTCTGTTATATAATAATACAAAAGTCTTCATGCAGGGGATAGAAACTGTCACTGTTCTATTTCTCCTCTCTTTGTCTATCCAGCTTTTTCACAAACCTAGGAAAAACTTAATAACCTTACAGAAAAGTTATGCCTGAACGTGGCCAGTGGATTCTGAATGTATTAAAAAAAGACAGTCAGCAAGGCAAGACTGCATAGGTCTGTTTTCCCTAGGAAATCAGGCTAGCAAGAACAGTAATGCAAGGGCTGGGTAGTTTCTTTCTGCTTGCTTATGTTAAGTGCTCTGTATATTTTCAATCATATATAGGACTAAGAAATTAGTATTATCCCATTATTGGGATTTGTTAATATATTTTTATGTATTGTCATCATCCAATAGACTGTAAAGGCTATTTATTTAGGCAGTGAGTCTGAACACTCTGTTACTAGTCCAAGCTTCTGGCAGGATCTTTTCCTGGAGGTTAAATGGCATCTTTCCAAATTGCACCTTGGCAGAGATGTTGGCTGTGCTTAGGCCCATGGGATTTCCCTCTTTCTGTATTTCTAAGTCATTAAGCAACAATAAAATCTTTATGATATCTAATGTCTTGAATTTTACAACAACTATTCTAGTAGTATGATGATAACATAGTTTATAATGTCTTTTAAAATTTGCTCCCACATGCTGCATTACCTTCCAACTTCTGTGTCAACAGTCTCAAGGCTCAATTGTGTCAACAGGGACTCTCTACATTCTGAGGGTGGGACCCCTGCGTGGTCCCAGCAGGATACTGCGTGTATTCTGATACCAGTCCTTACCATAAATAATAGTAAAGAATAGAATAGCTTCAGATTTTTTTAAGCTTGTATGCAAAGTTTGGCACAATGCAATACTATCTCTATACACACTAAGGCGAGATAGTTTTGGCTTATAGCAACTTCATAGCAAATTCAAAAAATAATTTTAGGTAACACTGGTGACAGAATTATATTTTCAGTCCTAGGGTTCAAAAGCCAGCTATGGAAATAAGCTCCTCCCCCTCCTCCCTGAAGTGGCCCCTGTGCAACTCTGAAGCAGCGAAAAGATTCTGTGTTCGCAGTTTAATCTGAAGATACCTATGAACGTTTAAAATTAACTATTTCTGACAGCACTAAATCAGAAACGTACTATATACTAAACTGACAAACATGAAGCCTCCCTGCTATTAAGCCTGTGCACTTCAGCGCAGAGACGGAACGTGGGGTTTGGAATACCTGAACACTTGGCCGTTAAAGTAAACAGGGGACACGTTCAAAATGCAGTTCATTTATCAACCTGACAGCAGCTGGAAGACTTGTGCATGCAAAATATAGGAGCATATGGCTATCAAGAATATTTAAGACCTTACCTATTGATCTCTTTCATCTGCTTAAATTAATTCAAGATGTTAAAGTGGCAAAAATTGGTGATTAAAGATCCCAAGCATATAAAACTCAAATCTCAATAAGCAGTAAGGAGAAGATGATACAAATACTACAAAACAAAATCACCAGCAGAGTTCCCAAATCACTGATTGAAAACCTGGAAAGACCAGAAACTTGACTGCCAGAAATGAAGGACAGTATGGCTTATTAAAAAAAATAGAGAGAGAGAGAGAATACATTTTGTGACTTTGTCAAGAAGGACTTTAAGGAGAAAATTGGTGCAAGGAGAGATGAGGAGCTAAAAGATGGGAAATGTGTTTGTAATTCCACTACTTCTTTAAAAAGAAAAAGATCGAGATGCAATATTACTTACAAGTATAAGCCAGGTGTAACTTTTCTAAAAAGGACCTATAATCTGCAAAACTCAGGTTTCACATATTAAATCTCTGCAGCAGATTCATTTCAGTTAGAAACTGAAGGGCTTCACAACATAAACCAACATATATTGCTACATTAACTAGGCAACTGAAAAATACAAGCCTTCTCTTACCTCATTTATTCATTTTAAGAGAGCAAGACAAAAATCAAGTCTCCAATACCTACTTCTATTCTTCCAGAAAAAATTCAACTATAGGAAGGACACTATCCTGTAACTTTCTTCCCTTCTTAGGACTAGCATAGAAATTTTATGGCCTGAAAATGAGATGTAAATAGAAATAGCTATTTTTCTATGTCAGGAGCAGAGAGATGACATTAAAGGAGAACCTGTTCACACCAGAAGCCAGACTAAATGAAGTCCTGACCTATACCACACTGTGATGCTGTCAGAATCTGGCTCCATGCCACTTAGTCTCAATGTCGCCTCTGCAATCTAAATTTGACTATTATAAAATATGGAAAAGAAGGAAAGAAACACACAAGTGTTGATAACCTTTCTACATTTACAGAAAAGTAGTAAAGCATTATTTTAGTAGATGAAACACCTAATGCCACTAAGACTGAATAATACTTAAAAAAAACCCCAAACCCACAAAAAAAAACCAAACCCCACCAAAAAAACAAACAACCCACACCAATAAAAGAGCAACTGCAATTTTCAATGAAAGCTGTAATTCTACCTAGTCTTTCTGAGGTCATTCAAGTGTCAGTCCCACAGTGAGACTTACTCATTTTGGGGCTTTGCCTGGGGGCAGAGTAAGGACTGAGATAACAGGCTAAAATAGAGGAGCAAAGAAAGAGGAGGAAAAGGTGTTTTTTGGTGGTGGATTTTTTTGAGAAGCATTTGACTAAATGCTTTGAATCATTTGTCTAAAATCATTAGACTATAAAGTATTAAAGTATGACTGAGTAGCACTGCAAATGAAAAATATAATTTTAAACAACACACATGCTTATTCATCAGATCATAACCATCTGTGGAAAGATCTTGTCTCCCTTTTCCTACATCTTCAACAGAGAGGACCAGTAAAGCTCTGTACTGCTGAAAGTTGTTTCTATGCAAGTACAGCTGGCTGCTGTGCCACCAAATGTGAATGCAACCTTCTCCCATCAAGGTGATTCAATGTTCAGAGGAAAATTTACAAAGACACAATCACAAGGAAAAAGTTTTATCAGGGAGGTCAGGACATCATTTAGGCAAAATTCCTACCCTCAGAAGACCACAAAAGTCAAAATGTGTGTACTGAACATCCTGAATGTCCTTTACAGTAACTTTTATAAATGGGAAGGCTATCATTGAACTCCCCTAAGGCTTTTTTTACTAAATATCATAGAATCACAGACTGGTTTGGGTTGGAAGGGACCTTAAAGACCATCTAGTCCCAATCCCCCTGCCGTGGGCAAGGACACCTTCCACTAGACCAGGTTGCTCAAAGCCTCATCCAGCCTGGCCTTGAACACTTCCAGGGATGGGGCATCGATAGCTTCTCTGGGCAACCTGTTCCAATGCCTCACCACCCTCTCCGGGAAGAACCTCTTCTTGATATCCAATCTAAACCTGCCCGCTTTCAATTTAAACCCGTTACCCCTTGTCCTGTCACTACAGGCCCTTGTAAAAAGTCCCCCCCATCTTCCTTGTAGCCCCTTCATGTACTGGAAAGCTGCAATAAGGTCTCCCTGGAGCCTTCTCTTCTCCAGGCTGAACAAGCCCAATTCTTGCAGCCTTTCATCATAGGAGAGGTGCTCCAGCCCTCTGAGCATCTTCGTGGCCTCCTCTGGACTCGCTCCAAGTGGTCAATATCCTTCTGATGTTGGGGGCTCCACAGCTGGACGCAGCACTCCAGGTGGGGTCTCACAAGAGCAGAGTATCTTGTTGTGTGCCTGAACTCTGCTGATCTATTACACATCCATTCTATTCAAAAGCTGATTGTAGCAATTATTAATGAAGATAGATTAGGAAATAGTAAGAGACTAGTCCATGCCTATGTGTTAATTTATGTGCTGCCACAAGATAAATTACAGGATATTGTGAAGATACTTTGAACTTGAGAGTTGGGAAAATATTCATACTGTCCTCAACCTGTTCACTTGAGATAAAAGCAGTTGCTTTAGACTTAAGTTGCATTTCAGAGGAAGACCTTTTCTTGTTCAGTTTTATGAATAAAAAATTATTAATGGCAAAACATTTCTTTTTTCTTTTGGTCCTTCTCTAGTCTTGAGTTTTGTCTTTAGGATATTTGTCCGAGTTGCCTAAGGTTCTGTTTGGCTGTACCTCTAGCTTTACTCATAAAGAGTGGCCTAAAACAATTACGGTCACTTTAAGGGTCAAAAGTTGGCTAAAAACACATTTGCAGTAACAAATTTGGAAAAAACCCGCAAACCCTTATCAAAAAGTTGTTAGAGATGTGGAAGTCTATTCAGAACTGGAGAATGCTTTCTGTCTTTGTATGGATTCACAAAGAGCAAAAATATGTTGGTGATCTGACATCCCAGAGTGGCTTTGAAGTGTCTGAATCACAGCGCTGCAGCATAATGACTCATTCTCGTTGCATGCTGACATCCCTGCTGGGATGGAACTGCAGTCTCTCCCCTGTAGTAATTTCAGTTTGCACTTTTTTGTTTTCTCCTCCCACTGAAGTTTTTGTCCTTCCAGACGTCTGCAGTTGAGATTGCCTTCTTCAGGAAGAGAGGCACTGCTTTGCAGGGGCAGTAGGTAATTTATTCCTGTATTAGAAGCAAGTATTCACTCCTGCAAATGGAAAAGAAATACAAAATCCTCCCTAGTGTCTCTGGGGCTCTGCTATAACTGAAGTCCCTTCCATATCAACGCACAAGAGGACAGTAACACAAGCATCAGCTGCAGATTTGTACTGTTTCTGTATGTCTTTTCTTCATAAACATACCATCGAAACCCTTTAGAATAAAGATGCTAATCCTTATAAAACAAGCGAGTTGCCACTGAAAGAACAGCCTTTCTAATATAAGATGATCAACCAGTGCCATGAATTCTTTGTATTCAGTTCCACTGAGCTGAGAACTATCCTGCCTGGGATGAAATGGTACATACACTGTGTTTTTCCCCACCGTAGATGAGTCCTAGAACGAGTGAACCAGTCATGGTACACACAGAGTAGATGCTTCACTAACCACATGTTCTTCTAATGTCTCTGGGTGCAGATGAGACATTGTGTTTTCAGGTTAGATTTCCATCTTTATGCTGCAGCAGGGTGAGGGGGACCCAAACCATCCTTTTCCCAGAATTTGTGGTATTTTTTTTCTCCCCTTTTATGCTTATCATCTTCTCTAATCTTGGTGACTTGGTGGGTGAGCTGTCCTTCCACAAGGTCGTTAGAATTGTTACTCACTGCTTTTTTCACAAGCACTTTTTAGGTGTATGTTGGCATTACTGCCTAGTTCTTGTCAGCACACTCGGGCTAAGTGCCTATGACTCCTGATGTCTGGGAAAAGTCTTACGGGATTTGCTTCTAAAAACTGATAAGCCCGCACAAGATTAGGCAAAAGAGACATTGTGATAGCACTCTCCTGAATAAAACATCCTATGTTAGAACTTCCAAGGAATAGGTTTTGGGTCTCTGCTGCTACCTGTGTCTTGATAATATTCTCAGATCTTCTTGTCCTTTTTTTTTTTTTTTTTTAAACTTTACAAACCCATGCCATGCCTTTTCTTATCCAGGAAATTGAAACTCAGGTTATTTGATTCAAGTTTTCCTTTGGAGTTGGCAGTAATTCTAAGGCTGAGGGCCAATTCATTGTTCCCATGCTACATGCTGACACGCCATTTCAACCTTTAATGCAGTTGAACTTTGTAAAACTCTTTAGCTAGCTTTTTCCCTTATTGTCAAATAATCCTTCCTAGAAACCATTTACAAATTCCATTTTTTCAGCAAGAGCTTTTTGAAGTAGTGAAAATGCATTTATACATTTATGCACTACATTTTAATGAGTATGTTTTATTCATCTAAATCAAGGATGATAACTTAAAATTTTCTCAATGAAATTAAGTAACTGTGTCATCACAGGGCCTCTGAATGCTCAGAGACAAATGAAGTTTTCCTGACCCTTAGAGACAATTAAGATTTCCTGAACCTTAGGGACAGGAGGTTGTGTGGGTTTTGCTTGCGCTTTGTTTGTTTGTTTTCCTTTGCTGACAATGGCTACAGGCTTAGGGAAGCAGAAGGTTCCACTTAAATTTCTTAGCTTCATTTTTTCTGTTAATTAGTAATTTTCAACTTTCATCTGGCTTCTTTCTTAAACTTTGCTCTTTTCCTTATGAATGAGGCTATGAGAAAAGGGTTAGGATGATATGCTGAAAGGCTGAGAGAGTTGGGCTTGTTCAGCCTGGAGAAGAGAAGGCTCCAGGGAGACCTCATTGCAGCCTTCCAGTACCTGAAGGGGCTACAAGGAAGCTGGGGGGGACTTTTTACAAGGGCCTGTAGTGACAGGACAAGGGGTAACGGGTTTAAATTGAAAGTGGGGGGTGTTTAGACTATATATCAGAAAGAAGTTCTTCATGGAGAGGGTGGTGAGACACTGGAACAGGTTGCCCAGAGAAGCTGTGGATGCCCCATCCCTGGCTGTCTTCAAGGCCAGGCTTTCCTAAAGCCCCTTAATATTAAAAAAAAAAAAAAATTAAAAAAAATATCTAATTTTAATTCCTTCTCTCTCTTTTTGAAGCTAGCAAAGAAAGACAGGCAACGCTGCTGTATAAAAAAACTAAGACATCATGAGCTAATGATTCCATGTGAGCTCATCTGAGAAGGCATTAAACCCTTTGCAAACTCAGGTAAGATATGACATGTTTATTTAATAAAAGAGTAACTTCTGAATTCTTCTTTTGCTGAACAGCAAACTGAATTATTTTCCTGTAAGCTCTGCTTTCTTTGTCTGAAAATTCAAAGACGTAGTTGAGGCAGTCTTTGCTAATTAACCAGACAAGAATTAGTTTATAGAAGTTTAGATGAGGTATGTCCTGTATGACACACAGGACTTGCTTTTCAAGGCCC
>NW_010228899.1:0-403 GCF_000690775.1 Eurypyga helias
CAGCGCGGTACACCCCAACTTCTCTTTCTGCACCAGACGCTGAGCACGTTGGAACAGACAAGGCACAAAAGTGATTAACACAAAAACAATAAGACAAATTACAATTCCTTGCTTTAAGATATCCCTTCTCCAACCCGTAATTCCCCAGCTGCTAAGCCAAACATCTCCCCACCATCAGTTGCCTTTATAATGCATATTTTGTAATTGGTGTATTCTTGTAAAGATGGATTTGGAGTGGTCTGAGAAGTTCCTGCGGCACATCCCTTCAAACTCCTCACATCCCTGTCCTTGGGCTGACAACAAAAAATCCATCACAGCTCTATTTTGCAATACCGCGTGTCTTACGCTGTCAGTATCTGCTGTTAGGTGCTTCCATAGATCAGAGGTTAGGTTAAATTGTTTA
>NW_010228900.1:0-12740 GCF_000690775.1 Eurypyga helias
TCATCTTCTGTGAAGAAATCTAGCAGCAAAAATAAGATATGAACAGAACAGCATTATGTTTAAATTGTTAATTTCCTTAGGTCATATCATCCTTACTGCAATATGCTGATCCTATTAAGAAGTTGATGAATAAAAGCTCTATTCAATAGAGCCAAGTAAGTTTTTCACTTTCCTCAAGTAAGTTTTCAAGCATCCTTACGTTTTTCACTCCACATGGAAGAGGTACAATGAATTGTCTTCTGCAATTTTAGGTAGAAATTACAACTGCCGTGAATAACTAACATGAAAAATTATAAATGCAGTTTGCCAGGATAATGAGAGCTCTCTAGAGCAGTTATTACATATTAATTTATACATTTCTCCTCCAGGCTATTGGCTGTTTTCCTGGCCACAAGCTGGCTATATTCCAGAGCTGCTAATTCATATACTAATGTAGCACCTAATTGCTACATATAACAGCGTTCATATTCATATACAAAACATGTTGATTGCCATAGAAGGAAAGCTATCCCTACTTTAAGGACTTAACTTCCAGTGCCTGAAGGAAGGCTTAAGAGTTAGCTCCTCAAAACATGTAATTGCAGAATAACCAATTCCCAAGCTTCCCTAAAAGATGTAACAGAGGTTATCCTTAAGACAAAAATATCAGACCAGAGAGGCTATTGGAAGCATCTATATTGAAAACTGTTTCTACGCCATTGACGCTCCAAGGATTATAAAACAACCTTTATTATAAGCAAAATTATTCCAAAAATGAAGTCACAACTACATGTTCTTTTCTTGTCAGTTTACTATAAATGCTTGTACTTCAGCTATGATCTGAAGAGATGTTCTCACATTTCATTATTTCTCTGTTCAACTGTGAAACTACACCACCTACTCCACAAATACACTGCCATTTTACCACGAGTCTTTCAAAGTCAACTATATTTTAAATAGTCTTTTGTCTTCAGCAATAAATAGAGTATCTAATACATGAGCTTTTACAAAGTCATTCCCATGATCACAACTGGCTCACATAACACATTTGCCTACCAAACTATGAAACAAGCTGTTAAAATGTGGTGGGCTGGGTTTTTTTTTTTTTGTTGTTGTTTGGTTGGTTTTTTGTGGTGGTTTCCCCCCCTCCCCCAAGGGCCTGTAGTGACAGGACAAGGGGGAACAGGTTTAAATGGAAAGTGGGGAGGGTTAGATTGGACATCAGGAAGAAATTCTTCCTGGAGAGGGTGGTGAGGCACTGGAACAGGTTGCCCCGAGAAGCTGTGGATGCCCCATCCCTGGGAGTGTTCAAGGCCAGGCTGGATGAGGCTCTGAGCAACCTGGTCTAGTGGAAGGTGTCCCTGCCCATGGCAGGGGGGTTGGAACTGGATGGTCTTTAAGGTCCCTTCCAACGCAAACCATTCTGTGATTCTATGTTTTAGTTCATTCTTTAGGCTCAAGCTCTAGGACTTATGAGACAACAGAAAACATTAATACCATATCACATTGGAATGCTTTATTAGGCATAAAGTTAAGCAAAGGCTACTCATTCACAGCATTCCTCCTGACAATCAAAATTTTTCTATACATGATAATAGGAATCTTATCAGTTTTATCCTCACAAGGGCCTTTCAAGTGGTTGGCTTAACACAGTAATAACACCCTTCATTCTTTAATGAACTTCAAGAATTTTTTTTTTTATATATCTTCTCTTGAGAATTTTCTGGTTGAGACAGTGAACAAAAAGCTACTCTCTAAAAGACAAGTGCTATGAGGGAAGTGAAGAGTGTTTAAATTGAGGATTCAAAAATCAACTCAAAAATATTTTGCTTGCCCACATTAAAAACATCAGATGTGTGTTTGTGTAGCTGATGCAGCAAACCCAGACAGCAGCATAAATTGTAGCTCACTGGACAGTCTACGGAATAATCCATTTGGCACTACACATGCTAAGACAGAAGCCCCAACTGTGGAAAGTGAGAACAAACTTCCTACATTTAAAAGAACAGATTCTCACGTACAAAGACCTCGAGCTACACTGGTTTTAAGCACTTGCGAAGTAGACCGGCCAACCCTCCCCTAAACCAGTACCTCTGCTCACTGTCAGACATCCTTCCTAAAAATCAATTCTCCCACCGTCTCATCATGTAACCAGCTCAGGCCATACTACACTGCTAACACTTTTAAGTACAAACTATATTGATGCTGGAGAATGAGAAATTCTTGCCTTAACTCAGAACAGAAAGTACAGAATTGGAGATAACTGCTTTAGAGTCCCTCTCTTGATTTATAAGACAGAAATAATACTTCTCATACCAAAAGTGTGTGAAGTTTTTCCCATTTTGTGGAAAGTACTCTACAAAGCAGATTTCTAGGAAATAAACTGTTTTAAAACTATTAGGAAATAAACAATAGGACAAGTTATATGAATGGCAGGTGTTAAAAAGTGGTTTGTTGTATCACATTGAAAATGTTTGTGCGCAAGTAGCCCATCACAATAAAATCATAATGCAGAGTTAACATAACTGCTTAAATAACGGCACACAGTAACTTCTGAAAGCTCAACTTTCATCATGTTTAGGAGATGTTTCCTTGTACTTGATAGAAATGCTTGGAGAAAAGGTAAGAAAAATTTTTTTATAATATAAAATCTTCAGGCTTCCATTAAGCTATTTATTATGATTTATACAAGAATAAGGAAGCCTGCATGTACTCTCCCAGCCTCAAACCATTAACAGCTGAGCAACTTCCTAAAGCCAGGTATTTGGTTTTGGTTGCTTTGTGTTAGTTTGTTGGTTTTTTCCACCCCCCACTCTACCTACACAAATTTGGATAATGATTTGTTTTCAGTGTTTTCATCAATATTCTGGTGATTTCTCCTCCATGAACTGCCATCTTCTCCTGGAACACTTACACATTTTCAGTATCTGCAACATCTTACAGCAACCTACTCCATAACTCAACTACGGGCTGTGTGAAGGATGTCCACTTATTATGGCCATTTACACACAAGGATATTCTCTTCAAAGTAGAAGATTGGCTTCCACAAGACTTGTTGAGTGTAGCTCAGGAATTTGAGAGATCCTGTTTTGGAGGACACAGAAGTGGTTGTTCAAAGTTATTTCTGGAGATAATTTGCTTGTCTCCAGCTAGTATTAGTAATTCCTTGCCTGCATAGTTACATTTACATGGCATTTATTTTTCAGAACAAAATCATCACAATATTGCCTAGATCAAAGACCGATTTATCCCAGTATCATGTTTCTGACCACCACAAAATACTTAGACAAAAAAAAATTTGAAGGGCTAGCATCCTGCAGTACTTTTCCCGTGGCTATGTCCTCCCTATATCCAGCAACAAGCAGCTTAGAAACCTCCTAAGCAGAAAGCAACCAATGAGTTTATATGCCCTTATCAGATCTGTTCACACTTTCTTCTCCAAAGTGAAGCATCTTTTTAACTTTTTCTTTGTATAGAAGATATACCTTCATCCCTCTTCTCCCCTTAAATTGAGTCTAATTGTATTACACTTCTCTGAGACAGGGCAGTCAGAACTGCTTATGCTATTTAATGAGACAAAAGTTTCTGTTTAGAAAACCATCCTTGACCTTATTTTCTTAGTAATGGTGATGACTGATCTAGAGGCCTTTTTTTGTTCAGCATGTATTTGGACTGCACTTCTCCCCATGAGACACATGTGTACACTGAATTTAATCTGCCATATTCATGACTCACCAGTAGCACAGGAACTCAGTCTGTCAGCCACCAACACAACCATGTATGAGAACAGGCTACACAGTTGGATTTGTTCAGCCTACAGAGAAGAGGGTCAGCAGCTCAAAAGAAATCTAATTAGTGCCTCCAGATATCTAATGGGTGATTATTACCTAGTATGGAGCTAGTTTCTTTTCAGTGGTGCACAGGGACAGGACAAAAAAAAACCCTGAAACTGCAGTAAAGGATATTCCAATTGTTATGAAAAATTTTTCCCCATGAATGCAGTCAAACACTAGAATGTGTAGTCCAGGAAATCTGTGGAACTTCCATCCTTGGATACATTGAAAATTGACTAGACGAGATCATAAACAACATGATTTAACTCAAATTCAATGTTTTTTTTTAAATTTAGCCCTGCTTTGAGTGATGGGTGTCAGACCAGATAACCATACTCTCTAACTCATGTTATTCTACAACACTAACTTATGGAATTATACTGTTCTAAACCCCTGCTTCTTGAAAAACTGGATTCTGAACATCATGTTAAACATTAGCAGTTCCTCAGGGGAAAAAAAAAATCATCAGGTTGGCAATATTAGACCAACCACCAATCCCTTGTTTGTGAATCTTACGAAGGTGCAAAAACTCCTTCACATAAGAAGGAAATAGAACCAGGACATAAGATTAAAAACCTTTCCCCGCACACATTCCCCTCTTAGGAAGTGGGAAGGAGTTGAGGGTATCATTGAAAGCTAATCCAAAGAGATCCTTACAAGTATCTCATGAAAGAACCTACTGTTAGGATGCAAGTTTCATTGCTTAGTGCTACGGTATCTCCCTCCTACTGATGCACTTTTTCGATCAATATTGTTTTATTTTGTTGCTTGTGCACAGAAGCACAGGGTTAACCTTTGCCTAAGGCAATTCAGAATACATCCTCTTTTATCCATTAGCTATTTTTCTTTCTTTAGGGAAAATGTAGTAATTCCCAAAAGAGGGAATTGTTCAAACAACATTAGAAGAGCAACAGAACCATTAGACCCAGCAAGTGTCAAACTATCCTCCCATGCCCACAGAGATCCTGTGTAGGTCAGCTTCCTGGGAACTGCCAACCTTATTTTTATCCAGCCTATCAGGACCCAAAGACATCAAATACCTTGTGCTACATGCCTGGCTTATACACACCCGTGAAAATTGTTCCAGAGACTGCTCAGTAGCTTCTCTTGAATTCTGAGGAATTTCATTAGTTGGGGGTGCAAAAGGGAGAACGACTCAATTTCCACATAGCTGTTCCCATTACTGAGCAATCCACAGATCACAGAACAGTACATCAGTAGAAAAAGAAAGCGGATGTTGACATGCATGTATTGACACATTCAAATTCCTACTGTCAGAAGAGTCCACTGTTTGTTCTATGCAAAAGATCTGTTAATCCCATTAGAAAAAGTGTGTGTTTAAGAACTAAAAATAAATTTATGACATAATGCTGCCACAGGAAGTATCCTATACTCTGAACTCGGGTTACATGACTACAGCTTTCAGTTTGCTTACTGTCAAGTGTATAGTTTGCAGATGCCTGAGACAGGCTCTCTCTTAAAGCAATATTATCCAAAAAACAAGTGAAAAGTTAAATCCCAATTTAAATGAAAATTCTAAAATGTTTTGGGCAGAGAGAATTTAGCACAAAGAAATACCATCTCTTCTGAACACCAAAGCTATCATGAACAGGCTTCAAGAACCAGGATTGTCCATAAAGGATCTAATCAGATTTCTACAACAGCATTGGTTTTGATGGGAGTAGAGTTAGTTTTCTTCACAGTGTCTAGTATGAGGCAATGTTTTGGATTTGTGCTGAGAAGAATAGTGGCAGCATACTAGTGTTTTTAATGTAAACACTGCTTGGCAACAATTAAGCCAAGGATTTCTCTCTCCCCCCCCTCCCAACTTGCTCATACTGTACCTGTATTCCCAGATTCTCTACAAGAAGCTGGGAGCAGACACAGCCAAGACAGGTGACCTAAACTGACCAAAGGGATATTTCATGCCATAAGACATCATGGATTAGTGTATATGTTGGAATGAGTCGACCAGAGGCCTCACTCTCTCGCCCTCTGGCTCTTGTTGCTCAGGGACTGGCTGGCCATCAGTCAGCAGATCATAAGCAGTTGTGACTTGGATTTTTTTCCATTGCTGTTTTCCTTCTCATTACATATCATCATGAGTAACACTATTTTTATTACATAGTAGTAGTATCACTATTTCATTTATTTTCAATTATTAAATGTTCTTATCTCAACCTACAAGTTTTCTTACCTTTTCCTCCAATTCTCTCCCCCATCCCACTGGAAGAGGTGAAGGTGAGTGAGTGGCTGCGTGGTACTTAGTTGTTGAGGTTTAACCTTAGAGCAACCTGATACTCTGAGATCATGGCCAATACACAACTACTGGAAGTATCTGACAGGAATACAAGACACTTTTTTCACACTCCTTTTTTCTCATCCATGAGCAAAAAGTCTTTTATGGAAGAAGTCTTACTGAACAACATTATTGCTGAAAGATCCTGGTAGTTATGAGGAAAAAACCAAGAACTATATATTACCACTGAACCCCAATAAAGAGATCTTTGAGTCGACGCCCTGTCTCCGTATCACAAGCATGAAAGCACAACCTCTTTTCAGCAGCATGAAGTCATTATCATACAGTCTGAACTAGTTTATTCTGAATGGAAAGACTGAACTCTGATTTTGGAAATAGCTGTAAACTACCCTGTGCTTATGCATAGCAACTCTTCAGTAAACATGCCTTGTGACAGTCCAAAATGCTACTTCAGGTTTCCATGTGCCATTTTGATAGATTAGCAAAATAAGTTAATACAGTAGGAGTAAGAATCAAAAATATATTAAATGAACTTGGTACATAAACTGATTTCTTCCAAGGCTTTATACACCCTAAGTGTTCTATGACATATGTGATAGAAACAAAAGTGCCAGAAGAGATTCACATACACCCTTAAGTGACCCTCCACAAGATTGGACTAGACCAGTTTCACCCTCTGCCTTACTAAGTAACAGCAACACGAGTCAGAATTTCTACTGAGATCAAGTCCTTGTGAGCATAACCAAGTCAGAAAAATGGGTATTCACACACTGACAAAACATCCCATATCACTGCAACTGGCTGATTATTTGAACTACTATCTAATTTACATTCACTATAACACAAGCTTGGGCAGAGTTTGGTGGATTTTTTTCCTTGTTTGTTCCCTCTTTAAGAAATCAAACAGCTAGTAATTGTGAATCTAAATCAAGTATCATGGGAAGCTGAACATGACATTTTCTCTAAACTATACGGCACAAAATAGGAACCTGAAATAGTTAAAGATGTCCTTACAGGCATACAACTTTTACTACTTGCGAGATTGCAGATTTTCTATGTAGTTTAAAAAGTTAAAAGGGAAATAAACAAATATTTAAGTTAGTAAAAGCTAAAACAAAAGCTCAAAAGTAAAGAGTACACTGTTAGGCAAAATATTGCTGCTAGAGATAAGTCTTAAGCCTTCAGGAACCTTTAAAGGAAAGCTGAAGTCAATCATTAACAGAAAAACACATGCATTTGGATTTCATGGCAAACTAAGCTTGACCTTTGACACTTAATAAAGTCTGAAAATGCTGTGGTAGGAAGAATAAACAAGGAACAAATCGATAAGAAATGGCTGTAGCCACTTGTTTTTCCTTTTAGAAGTCATACAAGTATGTTTTCTGCTGACTGTCTCAGACAGTTTTCAAAGCACAATGTAATCCCATTTTTAACTAATGGCCTAAAAAAAAAATTTCCAGAACTGATTTCCAGGCACATTTTTATCTTCCCTTCCCTCCCCCTCTCCCCAGATTAGTACTGGTTTCCTTTTTTTTTTTTAATATCACAGTTGAACACCAAGGATCATGTTATGGTTTCATTTAGGATTAGTAACATTCTGTATAAGTAAGTATTAGCTATTAACTTCAAAAACAACAGCCTGACTTGCCAGAAAAAGTTTAATCCTAACTGATATCCCAGCCAAGAGTTACACAGGTATTCCAAACATACCCGCCACCAAACATGTCAGACAATGGTCTTGTTTTAGAGCTACAGAACAGGTTAAATCTCAACACCTAATTTTTTCAGTTCGTAACGGAGCTACACTAGTCTTCATCCTTTCCCCCAGTTCACTTGCACTGGCGCAAACCTACATTTCACTTCTACAGCATCAGAAGTCCTTGTGAGACCATGATGGAGGTAAAAACAGAAGATAAAGAAACCTGCTTCACGAGTAAGTCTGGTATACCTATTTCAAGTTCAGGACCACGGTTTGCCATCAAGCAGCTCTCAAACTAACCCTAACTTCTCACATGCAAAGAAAGATCCTTCTGAATCCACCAGAACTAGCTAAGAGACCCCATCACACCTCAGTAACTTTGTGAGCATCCTTAGAATAGATTATAACAGCATGTATTCTCTGATTACACCAGCACATATTCCTCTGTAGGCCCCTACAGAACAATCATGTTTAATTTAGGTATTAAATCCATATCTTCAAGGCTCAAACCAAAAGCTCTCCTAATGTTACAAACCACCATTTCCCACTATCCACCCCAAAACAGTCATTAAGAGCATCACATTTAGGACTTCGTAGGCAAACAAGTTCCCACTTTCAGCAAGGGACAGACTACTCACCATAAAAAAAAAAGTACACTAACCAAACCCAAAAGTACTATTACACAAAGCAAATAAAACAAAAACAAGCAATTTTAGAACAAATCATTTAGATGATGTAACAGGTAAATATTTTCCAAGGTAAGACCCAATTGTTGAGCTAGCATCTGCTTTGAGAGAAGAATCTGCATTTATTTAGAAAGAGGTGTCTATTTTGAAACAGGGCATTTCAATTCAAAGCACAGACAAGCGTTCAGAGGCATGTTCCTGCATTTATATTACAAGTAAAAACACTGAGCTTTACATCAAAATTCTGTCTTTGCAATTGTACCATTATTTTGTGCTATAAGTTATGTGGAATGCTACATTTGATTTTAAAAGAAGCAATTCTAAGGTAAAGTGAGAAGGCAAATAAATTCAATATGGACAGTGAATGCTTACTTTCTTTTCCCCAATATTTATGTATAATTTTACCATTCTCATCACAACAAATTAGTGAAAATACAAGTCCAGGACTGGATTATTTTTAAGTAACATTAAGAATTAAGTGATGTTTTCACAATCTGAGGAAAAAAGGGGATTTACATGCATTATTTTTTCACCCTTATCTCCCATTCTCTTCCCTTCAAATGCTGAAAACTTGGTAAAATAACAGGGGTACATAAGTTTTTGCACAGCAAACAAATGGATTAAAGTGTTGACCCTTTCAGAGGATTCAAAGGAAGATGGAATCATTTGCATGGAAAGCTTGACAAGAGCAAGCACAAGCAGCAGTGTGTATGGCAGGGTAATTCCCTATGTCAGCATGTGCCCTTTATATCAGTTACACACATGATTCAGCTTGTGCACTCTGTAACCCTTGTAACCAAGTGAACCAGCCATTGTAACTCTTGACCTTCTTCTACATCAGCTCCATCCAAACTGTAACTCTTGACCTTCTTCTTCTACATCAGCTCCATCCAAAAACCTTCAAGTCTGCCAATACCACTCACTGAGACAAACTAGCTCTCATTTCTGATTACCCAGGCAGTTCTCACCTATCTGATTTCCAGCAATCCAAATGTCCAGGTGGCCGTACATCTAGAAAACCTGAACAAATTGCTAATTTGCACACACAAAGTAATTTTATCTTAGCTATATAGCTGCTAAACCCTCAATGTCACTTGCTGCTTATTTAGTATTTCACATATGCAACTGAGAAATCAGCCTGACAGGCACAGTACATATTACAGCTTGTTAAAGTACTTCTTACCAGATCTGGAGTTCACATCTCTCCTAATCTAATATCCACAGTTTGCAATAAATCAAGAGGTTATACTTATATTTATTTATGAATAATACCAACAAGTTTTGACTAGAGTTTCTAGACACTGCAAATACTTACCACTGGTAACAGTTACCATTTAGATGATATTTTCAATTATTGAAGTACAACAGATTTTTTTAAATTAAAAGCTTCCTGTTAAACTGTTGAATCACAGGCCCCCTCTCCCAACCGTTTTCTCATAGGAAAGACCACTGAGTCAAACATGAAGGCAAACGCTTCCTCAAAACTATTTTAAAGGAGCAACAAAAGTTCATATTCTACAGCTGAGAATTTAAATTTGTGGTGAGTTGACCCTGGCTGGAGGCCATGTACCATCCAAACTGTTCTATCAACCCTCCTCCTCAGCTGGGCAGGGGAGACAAAATATAACAAAAGGCTCATGGGTCAAGACAAGGACAGGGAGAGATCACTCACCAATTGTCATCATCAGCAGAACAGATTCAAACGGGGAAAAATTTATTTATTGCATATCAAAATCACAAGCAAAAGAACTGAAAGCAAATTTTAAAATTCCTTTCCCCCACCTCTCCCTTCTTCCTGGGCTCAATTTCACTTCCCATTTCTTTTTCTCTCCTGCCCCTACAAACACACACCCCCCCCGCCTCAAGTGGCCCAGGAGGACAGGGAATGGGGGCTGTGGTCAGTTCGTCACATGGTGTCTCTGCTGCTCCTTCCTCTCCAAGGGGGGATGACTCCTCACACTCTGCCCCTGTCTCCCACGAGTCAATGTCCTCCACAAACTTCTCCAATATGAGTCTTTCCCACAGGCTGCAGCTCTTCACAAACTGCTTCAGCCTGGGTCCTTCCTACAGGTGCATCACAAGTCCTGCCAGCAATCCTGCCCCAGCCTGAGCTCCTCTTCTCCACAGAGTCACAGGTTTATCCAGGTCACTCAGTTTATCCAAAAAACCTAATTTAAACTCAGGTTTTTATAGCCATTTTCACACAGCTATCATATTTCATGCTCAACACCACATATTTCCACAACAAGACATAGTAATTTAATTTTAAAATACAAATAAATGGGCAAGTAGTTGAGCTATTTGAGCACTAGTTTATGATTTTAAAACTACAATATTTCTTTTAAGCTAAAATTCTATTTACTTAAGTGTTGCACAATGTGTGCCCTGTCAGAACATAAGTGCTCTTTAGCATTAAAAGTGGTCTCCTTTGTCATATTGTATTACTCTGCAAAACTTACATTGTTATGCTTAGGACATCTAATCAGCTGTCAAAATAATGAGTAAACTTCTAAAGAAAACATTTCTTCAATTTCTTTTAGGTTTTATATAGGTAAAAATCTAGTAAAAAATAAGGGAATAGTAAGGCATATGTATCATACATAGAAAAAAGCATATATAAACAATGATATCTGGAATAAATTTGTTATTTAACTCAGGAAAAACATCTTTCTATTTTAAGTAATATTCCCACTATTTTACTCATTCTTTTACTTTGGATCCACCTGTTACTGATCTTCCACTAAAACTATGATACCTGCTCTCAAAAAAACTAACCTCAAAGTTCAGTTAGCAGATAGAACTTTCTGAAGTTTCTTTTACAGAAAGAATAGATCCCACTATCTTAGAAACAAAACCAATGGTTTTACTGGGTATTTTGCTGTATTCTGACAAATATCAGAAGTCCAAAGCTCTTATTTATAAAATAAGTAAAACACAAAACTGAGCCAATCATACTGACAGTTCATTTCCTCCCCCTGTTTTTCAGCAATGCCTTTAGCTCTTCAAGCTGCTGGGTGGCTGTATTAAAAAGACTCTTTGTACCCACCATGAGCAAACACACACAGGCACATGCTGTCTAGTATAAATTTTTTCTCTTAAGTCCTGGATTAAAACATTGTTTATTACTTCCTTAAGGTATGACAAGTCTTTTTCTTTTAAAAGAAACTGTAAAATTTAGTCAAGAAAACTGCTGAAATCAGTCGTCATCTTCAAATATCTGATGAAGGCTGGAAAACCTTAGGGAGTTTCAATGCCTTACTCCTTAACTGTTCACGAGAGAATCTTTATCTCTGTATTTGTTGAAAAGCAGCCTAAATCCACCACTCTGACTAGTAATTGCAATGGACTTGCTTAAGCTGTGTAAATCCAACACTTTCCTGCAGTGACTCAGCCATTTTTGTTGTGACAATGGCAAGAACAGGTGTATAATCCATATAGATTTTTTCAAGTTATACTGCATAAGAGCACATTATAGAATAGTAGAACAGTTGTTATCAAAAGAGAAAAGCACTCGAGTCTTCCTGCTATCTCCATCCACTAACACTGCACTCTAATTTCATAGAGGACTGAGCATTTTGCATGTGTTTATTATTTTATCAGCTTGCAACCTCAGCACCAAGTATCTTGGCTACTAGCATGTCTATGACCATGGTTACTTTAATGCTGTTCCCAGAACACCAACACCACTAGATTCATTGAGGAATTACATTAACAATTTACCATCTTAGCAGTGAGATCTTAACTCCAAATGATTAAGTGAGCTATTATTCTCTATTTCTAATTCTAAGGGAAAAGACAACTAAAAGTATGAAACCTAACAAAGATGCTGTTACATTATAAACAGTAACTGGCACTAGAGAACATGTGACTAGTAATGATAATAATAATGTGCATATAATATATATCCACACTTCACAGAAAGCAGCCATTGTACATATACAGGAACTGCTGGTCTAGACTACTAAAGCAAAAAATAAAGCTTCTAGCTCTTATAGTGATCTAAAAAGCTTAAGACAGAGGGCTATTTCCACCAACAAAAACATTACAGCTTCTGAGAGAATAAAATGCAGAAAAAGCAACAGAAAAAGGAAAATTGCTGTTACATGTGTATCATGCAAGATCCTGAACAAAGGGTTTGAATTCTGTTGCTCATGGAGCACAACTCTGTCGAGCTTGGTCAAAGGGCTGCTACAGGCATCACTCCTGACCTTAACAGGTCTCACACTACCTTCCGTCAAGCTCCGTTTGCACGGTGCTGGGTTACGCGAGAGAAGGTCGTTTGC
>NW_010228901.1:0-21745 GCF_000690775.1 Eurypyga helias
ATAAATACATGTTTTCTTGAATATTCTGATATTCTAGTTTAAAAACTGTATTTTCATTTTCATCTAAGACTTTTCTATTTTTTAGCCATCCTGACCCATATTTTCCAGGTAGCTTGTCTAATTTCTTAGATCAACCACCATCCTGGCTGGTTGCTTTTCACAGAATCATAGAATGGTTTGGGATGGAGGGGACCTTAAAGATCATCTAGTTCCAACCCCCCTGCCATGGGGGCAGGGACACCTTCCCCCAGACCAGGTTGCTCAAAGCCTCATCCAGCCTGGCCTTGAAGACAGCCAGGGATGGGGCATCCACAACATCTCTGGGCAACCTGTTCCAGTGCCTCACCACCCTCTCTGTGAAGAATTTCTTCCTTATACCCAAACGGAACCTCCCTGCTTTCAATTTAAAGCCATTGCCCCTTGTCCATTCCTCTGCAAACCCATAAGAAACTTTCAAGCTAAACTCTCATGTACTGCACTGCTCTTCCTCCTCACACTATCAATTATAATTTAGTACATGTCTGGAGCATGATAACTAATTCCCTCTGGTCATACTAACATAGTTAATCTATATAGAGACTTCAAACTACAGGTCTCCTATTATGCGACACTGGATGCGAGAGTCTTTCCTGCATACAGATGACAGTGTGAATCTGCCAGCTTTTGCTCAAAAGGCAGGCTGCTTTGGCTGTCAGTTTATATAGCCCCGATGTCATCGTAGAGCTAGGTTTGTCATGGCGTACAAAAACATGAAGCATAGTCTTAAATCTGAGTCACCTGGTGGGTGCTTTAGAAATTACAATAATCAGATTTTAAAAACTGGCATAAGAGCAGTAAAAAGCCTGCTTCATTCCCCTCCTCCCAAATAAACAGTCTGTACCTCCTTCCACTGGTATTGAAATGGAGCCAGTTTTTCAGCAGCAACACTTACAGCCTGAAGAATACCATCTCTGCACATCAGGTGAGTGATAGCTTACCAAGGTGGGGACAGTTAATATCAAACTGTTACCTGACAGTAGGAAAGCCCTGGGGACAGCTTGACAAGGAAAGGGCTCCCCAGACGAGACATGGCCATCCTTGTGTTCATCTGATGTGATCCACTGAAGTAAAGGAATGCTCCTGTAAAGGAAAATCAAAGAAATATAAGAAATATGTCATGTTCCAGTGGCAAATGGCTATCTCAGAGAGGTGACTATATGCTCCATGAGGCAAATAAAGCACATTCATAAATGGAAACAAATTAAACAGCTTTGCCATCAGTTCAGTCTCAATGGATAACGAGGAGGGTCTTGTAACAGGCTGCGGCAACCAGTGTCTATGTAGGTGAAGACACAATAGAATTACTAAACATTCCTGCCTCTTTCCTCCACATTAAAATTAACAGGACTGGGGACAAAGATGAGAAAAGAGGGGAGAAGGAAAAAATGGTATCTGGGCCCCATTGCTAAGGCTATTGTCATTGTGCCTGCAATTACTTAAACCTGAGGAAGTAAATTCAGAGCCCTGCAAAGGGAGTTCAGATGCTGCTTCTGTGAGTGCTTTGCCATGTGGATCCACTGGGTGTAATTCTTTATCTGACCTCTGCAAGTGAAAACCTCAAGACTTCCATCCTCCAAACACTGCAACTACTTCCCATCACCTTTGCATGATGCCCATCCACCCTCTGCACAGGCTGGGGAGAGCAAATGGACTGCAGGATCTGCAACACAGAGCACTTTTGAGATCAAACAGCATAGACCTCTGCCAGGATCCTTAAAGGACATGTTTTGATTGGCTTAAATAATGTTTCAAACAGAATTTAGAACAAAAATTAATTTCCTTTAGGGTACAGTATTCCCTCTCAGAGCAGCCCAGCCAGTTTTAAGCATGCTAACAATGTTGCAGACCATGGGAGCCAATGGAGTAAGTTATATTTTCTCATGGGGTCCACAAACTTGACATTGTTGTCTGTGCTAGTGGGGATGAAAGCTTAATTAAAGATCTAATCTGAACTCTGGCAAACGAACTGCCTTTGGATTCAAACTACAGCAGATGTGCTTCAGACAAAGGTAGGGAAGGATAAACATCTTCAAGGGGCCCTAAAGCAGCATATTTTGAATGCCGCCAGTGCTGCCGCCGCTGAATACTGAGACTTTTTCATGAAAGTCTATGCAAAACAACACTGAAGGCTCAGCCTTGTTTGCGCATTGATATTACACATATTGCCTTACATCTTGTAAAATCAGCTATTGTGCTGCGGCAGTCATACTCCTTAGCCATTTATTTCCCATGGATACATAATGAAGCAGAGGGTTAGGTCCAGCCCCATGTGAATAATCACATTGCTTTAGCAAGGTTGTCACAAAGAGGTGACCGTTACAGCTCCTTGTACAAATGGGCGTGCTGCACTCCGCAGCGCGAGGGAAGCTCCCCTCGTTGGAATGCAAGGGTACTTCAAAGGATCCTCTTTTAATCTGCAGCTGAGGCTCTACAGTAGCCTTGTTAGGATCTTTGTTAATCAAAATTTGCTGCTGCCCTCCCCAGGAGAGAGGAGAGCTGAACACTCTGCAGTACCACAAGCAACTGTTGCAACCTGTAGGACCTTGATTTAATGTTGGCAAAAATCTGCTCAAATTCTGGAAGCCTAATTCTAAAGCTGTGATGTGGCTGTAGCAGACAGAGTGATAGAAGGGTACAAAACAACCTCGGAAAGAACTTTGCACTAACTTATATGAGGAATGCATCATTACTGGGCTTGGGGGGTGCTGCACAGTAACCTCAAGATCTGCTTGAGGTCTCAAACTGCCACAACACATAAATGTGTGAGCCTAGTTTGGAATGATTCAGGTATCAAAGCAGCATAAGGGCAGCAGCATATAGTTCCATATGGGCTAATTTAACATGCTGCTTAGGCTGTGGAGCAGATGTTTCGACCAGTAGCCTTCATTATGACCACATTACACCTCAGATCTCACCAGCACCTAGAATAACCCACATGGGAAGACACAGGCATGTCGGTGCCCATCTCCAGACCTGTGAGAGTCTGGGAGCTATGACACAGTAATGCTTGCAGACAAAGCTGTAATGCACATCCAGTGCCACAATACACAGACAATAAAATGAAACATCAAGTAGCTGCTGAAAAAGTGAATAACTTTGGTCCACACTTCATCACTTGGGGAGCAATGGAAAAAGAGGCACACGATCATGCAGTTAGACTTATGTAATAACATGCACACAGATATTCGCATCCCACTAGGATTTGCTCAGGTGAATTTTCATCCTGGAATTCCTCTGCCTTTGAATGCTTGTGGGGAAATACTTAATATTTCACATGCTTTTAACATGAACATGCAAGAGAATTGAGAAGGTTTGGCTGTAGATAATATACATAATTTTAAAAATTAACTTGAAGGGGTATTGGCCTTCAACCCAGATTTTAAAGTGATCTAATCTCTACTCAAAACAGTGTAATAAGTACTTTTTAATAAAGTCATAATTTGCCAATTTAATTTGGAAATGAAAAGCATGCTAGACAGTTATACTTTTATGCAGTACTCTGTAATAATATTATCATTTTGGAAAAATACTTCAAAACAGCCCTCTTCTGGAGTAAATTTTTTCCAGGTGAATGCATTTTATGGCAACTATGGGCTGAAGGAAGAACAACTGTTCAAAGGATATTACACTCTCTTTTTCCCAGACAAAAAGGATTAATCTACTTGTACTCTACAAAAACCTACAGTGATACTTTGTCCAAATAATGTTTTCAAAATGGTTCTTGTGTGACTTTTGAGTACAAAGATGTTTATGATATGCATGAACAAAGTTAGTTAAGTCAGTGTCGTAAAAAACTGAAGGCTGCATTGTCTCATACCTCATTGATTGTCCCAGAAGAAAACAAAGGTTACAAAGACATAACAACCAAAACATATCTAAGAAAAACACTGACTTGCTGTAACATGGAACCCGTGTTATATAAGTACTATGTAGCATTCACTTCAAATCAGTTTTTTATTATCAGTCTATCACCACTTACAAGTGGAAACACTCAGAAAGAGGAAAGTAACAAAAGAAAACTTACCACGTCCAGCATTACTTGTATGACCTCTGCCAGCAAGTCTCCTGTCCAGGGGACCCTGTTCTTTCATTATGTTCCAGTCAGCATCACCTATGCTTACTGGCTTCCATCCACAGAGGTCAGTCTCAAAATCACATCTAGTGTAATTAGCTGTTGTATAAAGAACAGTAAGAGATCATTAAGTTGAATTGGATGCAACAGTTTAACATCACAACAATGACTGTTTTGTATTTGGATGTACAAGGAGCCAAAGAAGCACTGATATGTTGCACTGAAATCCAGATTGTTTAGATGGACAAAAAAAATCTAGAATACAGGTAACAGATAAGGCAGGTTCTTCCCTTCTTAATCAAAATCAGAACCATGGAGGAAACCACAATATCATATTAAAGATGAGACCTGTACATAGGCTGCTGTAGATTAGGAAAGTAATATTACATATTTTTAAAATATGAATTCTACTGGAAAGTTAATTATGAATGTGTGGAAAAAAACCCCATTTATTTAGTGATTTAAATATACTGAAAATAAAGAAGAATTAAGCTTCCACTTTATTTATTTTTGAAAATGAGATTTAAATTTATGAATTATTTAGGTCTCCCAGAAGACTTTATTGCAGAGCAAAAGACCATTTTCTCACTTGGTATGGATTAGACCAGGTTAAACAGTAAAACAATCTCACACACTCCTTCATTTCTGGAGTGCAATTATTTTGATAAGAAAATAGAAAAAAACCCCTCTGAGATTATCCTATCTGAGAACAGCTTTACAAAGCACAACACGCTTAACCCTTTGGGTCATTTATCATAATTGTAAACACTACTTTTGAAGTGTACTTCTCACTTCCCAGAATTCATGGAACATATATCTTATCATATCAGCCTTGGATATGATTATACATACTACTCCAATTTTCAGCTTTTACAAAACCAAAATAAAGTGCATCTTTGTTGAAGCACCATGTCAGCAAATCTCCATAGTAAAGCTCTTTCTGGTATAAAGAGGTTATTTGAGCAGTTAAATCTTAAGGTGCAAAATAAATCACAAATGTCTCTCTCTTATCTGGATTCACTATATACATAAAAATTCACTGGAGCATGTTTTTCTGTTTAGTGTTTCATATTAGTTAAATATGAAACTTGGTTAACTTATTTAATTACAGAATTCTCATGCTTTTGACAAGGTACCTTCTTAATTAAGACTTCAATTGCTAATACATTGAAGTAGAATATACAAATTGAGATCCAAGAATAAGTACTTTTGCTGTATGGTAATTAATACTGTGTCTAGGCAGTATGCTATCCTTAGTTAAGCAGTCTTGAGAAAACCAATACAACAATAAATACCACACCTTCTTTGCTTAAACATCTCTTTCCTCTTTCCTGCAGTCTTCAGCATAAAAAGCTGACTGCAGTTTCTGTATGATAGTATCCAAAAAGACATCAATAAATGACAACGCACACACAAATAACTTATGCTTTTGTATGCTAAGCAACCAAAAACCTGTTCCTGGAAGGAAAATGCCAGACCAAAGTTACAATAATGGTTTCAATATGAAAAAGACACCAAGAATGTACTAACAATATTTTTTCAGTTCAATAAGATATTCACCATGGGATTTTTTAAATTATTATTCTTTTCTTTTAGCTAGCACTACTAAATACCACCAGAAGGGTTGTTATCTGAGTATGAACAACATGTTTCATCTGCTGATGATGCCAGATCTGTTGTCATTTAATATAGCTCAATATCAGGCTCAGTGAAAAACTGCCTGTTGAAGCAACGATTTGGAAACCATACACTAAAACAATTGGCAAAGCAGCCAAGCTGTAATCAGATGGAGCCCATCACAGCCCTTAATAGTCAGCAGAAGGAGAGAAATCTGGTGAAATCATAATTTCTTACATTGGTAGCCTCTAGTACAATTTATTCTACCAGTATGTATTTATAAACAAATGTATAAACATCATCTTTTACGCTGAATATAAAAGCAGTCTGAAAATTAAAAGACTTGCATCCACAAAAAGGCACAATTCCAAATCCAATTATTTTGCCCAGTATTTTTTTCAAACCTCATTTAATTCTGAACACAATTATAAAGGTAGGAAGAACATTCGTGGTGGTGTGCTTTTGGTGAGTTTTTGGGGGGTAGGGACAGGGAATAAAAAAACCCATGATTCCAGTTTACTATATCACTTAAAATGACATGCTCTATGCAAGCAACCAGTTGTGCAGAGACACTAGGCCAGAGTCAATTACCAAGCCCAAGTGTTCCACCATACATAGCTTCTGGAAGCGATACTTTATTTTTAAAAATATTAATATGTTACGGAACAGCTAGGCTACAAATGTGAGTGAAACCTAATTATCCGAGTTAACAGTTTGACTTATATTTTATTCCTATTCAATTCTAAAAACTTAAGGGTGCTTGTAAATGTTTAATCAAGCTTGAATGAAATGTTCTGTGCTTTGGCTGAAACCCAGATGCAAGTGAGAGTTTCCCAGTGTATTTCTTCATTGGTCAAACATGAATATGCTTTGAGAAATGCTACCTTCCCATCAAAACAGTGTATAAATTTTATTATTCACAGCCCTTTTCTACATTTTTATTTTAACCTTCAACTGATTATAAGGAATGTTTCACTACCCATAGTGGAAGATAAGTGACTGCACAACCTATATTTTTTGAGAATTCATACTGCAGTTATGTAAGTTAAACCAACATAAATCATGTTCTGGTATATTGTGTCCTTGCCTACTGCATTTCTTACAATCAGAGCTTATTTCTTTATTTCACTGGGAAGATTTCACCAAACTCAAACTGCAGAAAGATTTTCCACATTATGAAGGCAAAACCAGTTAGTTCTCATTTTTGGACATTAATCTGTTCATAATTCAGCAAAACAGAAAGGCAAATAGAAAGGAAAAAACAATCTGCATTCATTTCAGTAACAACCTAAAACTTACTTTTCTTTTTCATGTGGATATATCAGAATATCTCAGCTAGTCAAGGAGTAAATTATTGCATCAGTTCTGCAAAAACACTGACTCTGGGATGTAACCAGGAGAAAAAAAAATGTTCCCCAAACACATCTCTGATGAAAACATCCATCCCTGGATGTCATCAAGGCCAGGCTGGATGAGGCTTTGAGCAACCTGGTCTGCAGGAAGGTGTCCCTGCCCATGTCAGGGGGATTGGAACTGGATGATCTTTAAGGTGCCTTCCAACCCAAACCATTCTATGATTCTATGATCTCCTTGAATATTGTTCAATTCAATATTCAATACTGAATATTCAATATGATAGGAATAAGTGGAGCTCACTAAAGCCATAAAATACACTGGAAAGTTTTTTCACTTACACTTCCTACCCTGGGTCCTCCTCTTGATCTTCCTGGGGGAAAAACCAAGCAGTCCCATTAGCTAGGCTGGGTTACCAGCCAATTAACACTGCTTCAACTTTCCTAGCCTGTAACTGGATGAAGCTTTTCAGTCCTATTCTGTCATCTTAATCAAATGAACACAACCAGAGACACACAGCTTGTGTCTCCAGCAGGCTGGCATTTTCCTGCTTAATAGTATTGAATGAGGAGGGCTGCTACCTGTGCTCAGTGTGGCAGCACCCAAACTCCTATGGAATTTGGAGTATAAAGTAACTGTATGATGAGCAAGCAAAGCACCTCTGTGTGATTACTTTGTCATTAATATTTTATAATTTCCAGCTAAGTTTTAGTGTCATTTTGGGAAAGGGACAGGTTACGCATATACATTTTTACTGTGCACATTCCTTATCAGTTTGCGATTAGTTTTATTTATCCAGAATTTGTTAAAGGATTCATGCAGAAAGATCATAGCTGGCCACTCATCATTCAGTCCGAACTTCCATATGTCATAAGTTATTAGACAGATCTCTCATAACACCCTAATCTGTTAGGTGTTAACTGAAACTGCTCAGTTAGCTTAATTTAGGTTAAGAGACTGGTGGTATTAAGAGAATCTCATATTGACCCTGCATCTGCAGAGGATATGCGTACTTTGAATTAACCGTTCTGGTGAAAAACAAAGGCAATGCTACATGGTGTTCATAAGCAATGAAAGAGTCTATGAAAACAATATGGGTGTAGCTTCTTTTACATGTACATACAAGATTGTCAGTATCTGTCCATCAATTTCAATTACTGTGTGGCAGGAAATACATAGATGTGTGATAAAACAAATATTTCAGACTAAAAAAATGTTTTATGCTTTAATGCTGAATGGTAATAAAAGGATTTGTGTACATCTACTGTAGGTTTCAAGGATTTGGAATTGTAAATTTCTATACTGTTAATGAAATGCAGTAAAAAGTACACAGCTTTAAAATTATACAAGTTTCCTTCACTCTACATATTTTCTACTAATAAATTATACAAATCCTATGAAAGAATGAGAATATTTAACCTAATACTAGAGGTGCAAAATTAGAACCAGAAGAGTCAGACAGGTGTTTTAAGGTAGCTTCTAGTTAGGCTAAATGAAAAGTGATGTTCTTCCAGAAACAGCTGTAAGATGTCCCACCCACAATCATTTTGAATGTACACAAATGCTGATGAGTAGGCAATTTACAGCAACACTACTGTATCAAAGATAATATCAATTGAAAACAGCAAGCACTTCCTAGACTGCTTGCCAAGTTCCTAGGTTTTCTAGCTACCAATTCATTTGTGATATTTTAATATGCATTGTGTATGCTATATATGAATAATGTATAATAGTAGTAACTATAGTGATTGAAATATTTGTTATTTGCCATGGCAGTTAATGCAAAACTTTTTTTTTATTTCCTACTAATATAAATGAAGTCATCAGCATGAAAGGGGTCTTTTTAATCCTTCAAATGTTGTATCTCACTTTCTGTTTTGAATATATTAACTAGGTTTTCATAATTTATTATTGGTCACCGTGAAATATGAAACTTAGAAATTATCTCAAATAAAGGATGTTAAATAAGTGAAAATGTAGAATTTAATACTAAAAGCATATACTTCATAATTTGTCACTTCATTAGATGCACTGATTTCAATATAACTACTCAAAAAAAGGTGGTTACTCATGTGCGTAAGTGTTTCCTAGACAAGTTCCTAATTTTTCAAGACTTTTAAGTCTCATATACTTAAATATATATTTATATAAAGGGGCAGAAATTCAACAGAAAGTTTAAGAACTATTTTAAAACATACATTTGTTCTTGTAATAAATTGTGTTATTATAAGCCCATTCATGCCAATTTAACATGAACAAAGAGAAACATTATTTTTCCTCTGCCGTTATAATGAAGGAAAGAAAATCCTCAAAGAAGGGGGAAATCCTTCACATTGCTAGGTAACAGCTGTCTGCCTTTGTTTTCATTCAGTATGGAGATCTGTCAGCTCTCTCTACAGGAGAGTACTTCATCAAAGGCAACTACTGAGGAGATATCCAAGAATAGATGCTAAAAGAATTAAGGTTAAAATATGCACTGTTGTACCAGATAGGAATTTTTACTTAAAATCAATGTGAATAAATGTAGTGCACTCTAAATATCATGGAGGACAATTTTAAGATAACGTGTAAAACATATATAATGAATAGGAAAGAAAGAAAAGGACAGAAATAAAGAATGATTTTCCTTTATGTGTCTTTGTTTTGAGATGGCAGAAAGTGTCCGAAAGATGAATTTTCTAAGCCAACCAAGCTGCTGAAGAGTTAAATACTACATTTATGTTCCTCTTTCCTGGAAAGGGGTGTATGAAGCATTCAAGATAATATTAGCCATTAAAATGTGCCGAAGATTTATTGTAATTTTGAAGATCACTATTTTTTTTATTTTCTTTCTTCTCACCCAGTAGTCAGAGCAACATGCAACTGTTACAAGTTACTTATATTTTAGAAAAGCACCTTTTTTCACCGTTTTTTGAGAGGATGAGTATACTTTTGTGAGCTGCTCCTACAAAATGATACATCTTAAAGATGTGAATGCCTCAACTCCAAAGGAAGCATACAATCCCTATGTCTCAAGTTCATCTGAGTGTGATACCTTCTTTAAATGAAAACACACTCAGAGTTAGTGGGGAATGAGGGCCACGTGGTAAATCAAAGGTAACTGAAGAGGCAGCAGCAGACAGCAAAGCACTAAGAAGGGCTATTGATGAGGATTTTGCACTGCCTGGACCTCAGTCAAGGTACTTGTCAGGACTGTCAGTCCTTGCCCCAGCACCGTAATGCTGGAGGTGCTACAAAGGACGGTGTTGAGACCCTCAGGCCATTCTAACTTTTCTTTCTTCTGCCCACTCTCTAGTTTCCCTGACCCATCTGCCTGAGCATGACAGAAACAATAGTCTCAAGAGTGAGTCCCACTGTGATCTTTAACTCTACAATACTGACTATATCTACGTTATTTCATCTTTCAGTTACACAATACCAATGTCCAGTGTCTGAGGCACAGGGATAAAATAAAATAACAATGTGTAATGCATTGCATACAAAATATAATTGCCTGTAAGTCTACAGAGTTATCTTTATTTTCACTTCATGTAGTATTATTAACAACAAGCCTTCAACAGGGCAATTATTTTTCACCCTTTTAAATCCTAAAATTGTTCGTCTATATTCCCAGTCATTATTCACCACAATTCTCTTACATTGTTACTGAAGTGGGAACACTAAATAGCTAAGAAATAAATTCCAATTTATAAAGCACTATTCACTTTCATTCCATCCCTCTTCGTAAAGAGCATGAGAGGACTCTCTGCACTCCTACCCGCACACACACACAGAGCTAGCAGCATAGGGTCAAGTCTTATAAAAAAGGAAAACAGATGTCAAAGAGGGATTCCTTACAGACTTTTATGTTTGCTTAGACTTCACCCAGAGATAAAACAGCATAAGCCGCCTTATTTAAAATGAAATTTCAACATTTGCACATATTACTAATTTCAGAGATAGCTCCTTCACGGCTATTTAAGTTACTGAAAAAAATTAAAGGTTCAAACTGTGAGTTAAAATAAACCCTTTTAGTCACAAATTGTTCCTAAAATCCTTTCATGAAATTTGAAAATAAAATATCATCAGCATTCTGTTATCCTGAGTTACACTAACAATTTTAAATTCCACCTCCCAGCAACAATGTATATGATTGCCAATATCTGAAATATGTGCACAACTTTCATCTGTAAGACAAATTTAAGTGTTACTACCATAGGCAAACATACATATACATGCACATTGTATAATATTCATTTTAGAAGAAATAAGGTCTCTAAAGCTGCTTTCACATGGGTCTCTAAAATGTTTCAGAATTGTTAGAAATATCTTCCAGTAATTTAAACTATTTTTTTTCTCTTGATTATACAGTAGAAACTTTGGCTTCTAAGCAAAGTAACCTTCAATTGAAAATATCATGACAAAGAGATAGCTCCTGATCTGTAGCTGATTTATATGGTGGTTTGAATCACCATGCAAATATGTCACCTAATGACAATAATTTATAGACAATATAAATCAAAAAAATATTCAAACAAAAAACCTAAGGCATATTTCAATCCTTCTCAAGTTAGGGAAGATTATAAATGTTGTATGTACAGAACACATTTAAGAAAAAATATGCAAAATGTTGCATTTCTGCAGACACTTAAATTATTATCTGGATCCAAAACATACTGATGAGGCCAGACAGAGGAATAAAAAACAATGGGAAAAAAAATGCATGGCAGAAAATGCCATGAACATTGTACCTCAGTAAATATTCTGGTGACAAGTAGCCATGTACCTAATAACTAAGGTTTTCAACCATTTTTTAGATGGATATATTTAGTTTTCACAATACTCTTCAGTACAATATCCTTCTAAAGCAATCCAATTCACTTACAGCAGACTGCTGGATTCTCATCACTGCTGTTAGAACAATCTGGGCAAGAGTCACAGGCTAATCCAGGCTCTGTGGACTGCCCGTCTTCATTGCTGAATTCTTCTAAGGGCTGGAAACCTGGTGGCTCTGACAGTGTGGTGTCCAAGAGTTGGATGCTATTCAGACAGATGAAGTCTTTCCTGCTTGGGAGTGTGCCTTTAAACATAAGCTGTAGATTGTTATAGTTAAAATGTTTGCATTAACAGACAACAGAAACTGACTTTTATTTCCATAGAAAAGTAATGTCCGATGTGTAAAAAGCAATTCATACTTTCCATTACAAAACCATGACAAATTTCAGAACGGAAGCTGAAATCTTGTATGACTACCTCAGGTTGAATTTTCTGAAAAATTTCACCTAAAATGTTTCAACAAATTCCAAGAATGAAGTTAAGCAGAAGCCTGTTTTAAGGAAAACCCCTCATTTCATAACCATTGGCTAAAAAGATGCAATGCCTTTCACTTTAAAAGAGTGACCAGAAATGTTGCATCCTAACAAATCCATTTTCTGCTCTAAGTCTCTTCAGAAGCTCATTTTGCAGATGCCCAGGAGAGAAAAAAAATCAGTTACACTCACAGGTGAATAAAATGGGTTAGGGACTGTCCTTGGACACCAGCTGCAACAGCATAACTTAATTGTTGAAAAAGACACCAGTTGTTAAGATAAGATGCTTTCATCCAGTCTATTCCGTGGGGTTGGTCCCTGCCAGCTAACTGTTCCAGGCACTGTCTGGGAGATGACCAATTTGCTTGAGTCAAAACCTTACTAGACACCATGCTGAAGTAATTATATAGTGTGCTGGTTTTGGCTGGGACAGAGTTCATTTTCTTCATAGTATCTAGTATGGGGCTGTGCTTTGGAATTGTGCCAAAAACAGTGTTGGTAATACAGCGCTGGTTTTGTTATTACTGAGCAGTTCTTACACAGAGTCAAGGACCTTTCCCTTCCTTACCCCACCACCCCCAGCAAGTAGGCTGGGGGTGAACAAGAAGCTGGGAGGGGACACAGCAGGGACAGCTGACCTCAACTGACCAAAGGGATATTCCATACCCTATGATGTCATGCTCAGACTATAAAGCCAGGGGAAGAAGGAAGGAGGAACATTTGGAGTTATGGCATTTGCCTTCCCAAGTAACCACTCTGCATGATGGAGCCCTGCTTTCCTGGAGATGGCTGAACACCTTTCTGCTCATGGGAAGTGGTGAATCATTCCATTGTTTTGCTTTGCTTACGTGCATGGGTTTTGCTTTACCTATTAATCTGTCTTTATCTCAACCCATTTCTACTCTTGATTCTCTCCTCCACCCCACAGAGGGGAGTGAGCAAGTGTGGTGCTTAGCTGCTGGCCAAGGTTAAACCACAACATATGGGCTATCACATGGCAAACCTTGGGCCTTTGCCCTAGACCTACTTATTTTACTGCTATTGGCATAGACATAGAAATTCAAAGAGCACTTCTGTCTCCTAGAGAGTTCCCTTGTGCTGACCAGATTTTACATAAGCTGTTAGAGCAATGATGTTTCAGAACATGCCTTGCTCCTGGCCACTGTGGAGCCCAGCTGCACTGAGTCTCAAGGGAGATTAGCTCATGTGTGCTTTCCAAATTTCTTCCACCTGAGCTAAAGAATCAAACAGGAGGAATCAAGTTTAGATTCATCAGAAAGGTGGAGATAGCAATGAAAGAAAGCACTGAGACAACAAGAGTAGCTAGAGGCACAAATCAGAAATGGAGTTTTGGGTTTTGACAGGCTGGGACATGGCCAGAGTGCGAGTCTCAGAAAATAGTCACACACAAGAGGCAGAAAGAACTGTGGAAGGAAAGCTGGACAAGAGTTTCTGACAAAACAAAAGGAATTTAAAATAGACATGATTTGGAGCATAAGTAGAAGGTTTTGACACACTCCCTAGAGCCTGGGATTAGGTTGGAGTGAAATCTCAAGAGGTATTTTTCTTCCTAAGAATTATATATGTCATTATCTTATGCTAGAGACAATTTCTTCAAAATGACAAGAGACTTCTAATACTATTCGTTCTCTACCACATCAAACAGCAGAATAATGTATTGAAAACATTACATAGTCACATAATTTAAGATAGTATATTTCCTTCTCTAAGCACAAGTGATCCTTGCCATCTTGTACAAAGAACTTACAGGTTTGGCTTACTACATGTATACATACAAACTCAGCAGCCTTTTGTTTATTTTTAGATACTATAATGTCTTATTACACATCTGATTGTTTATTCACACTTGTCCTTGAGGGACAAGGAGAGGGGGGCAACAACAGGTACATCTAACTTATTAGCTTGCTGAAATACATTAATTCTAAGAGAAGTCAAAACATCAATGCCCGCAGCAGGCTTAGTCTTCTTCCTATCACAGAGATTACATTTTCAGTTGATTTTTGAGACAGATGGTTATTTAAAGAATGATGAAAAAATAATTGTAAGTGTAAAATTACTTAAAATAAAAACTTTTAAATTAGTTTAAGAATTAAGATGCAAATTTGCTTTCTTTTCTATGACTGAAAATTCAAGAGGAAGATATTCTTTCACAATTACTGTTTTCTATCATTCCACTGAAATTCCACAAACATTATTCACACTATCTCACTTAAATTAGTTGGTAATACCTGAGATGGACTCTGATACCTGACTCCTTAAAATATGGTGACACTTGTATTTGTTTCCTTGTGTGTTATTAAAGATCATCTGGCTCAACACATGATGTTTGTGTAGATATTTTGTTGAGCTATAATCAGAACTTTACTCACTACAAGCCCTTCAGGATACGTATAATTTTAACAAATTCTTAACTTTCCCAGAAGCTTTATAAACAATAAGGTAAAACATTTTCAAAAATTGAGCATGTTTTTTTCATTTATACCTTTAACTTTTCTAGCCCTTTTGGTAGCTGGATATCCACTTTGACCCATTCCTTCTTAGTCACAATGTTAGTTTCCCACAAGATATGTTCCTCCTGTGAAATATAAAATATGATTGTTATAAAGCTAATTTTTGTTTCTCTGTAAATTACCATGAATATTGATCTATGTGAGGAAATACAGCTTCACATAGTCATTTACAATCTTTACATTGAGCTCTATGAGGCAGAGAGAAAATATGTTTACTGTGATTAAACAGGTTAATGAAATAATTATCAGGAGTCAGCTTGGCAGAATTAAAGTGAATTAATATGTAAATTAAGGCATGTTATCACTAAATTTAACAGTATGTTTCCATGGTGCTCTCTACATTAGTTTCTTTTTCATAAATAACTACATATACTATGTTGTGTTACAATTAGATTTAGTTTTCTTAGAACTGAATTTGGGATCTGTCAAAATTACTCGATCATCTATGCTAAAAACCTTTTTTTTTTTTTTAATCTGTAAAGGAAGACAGCAAAGTACTACCTAACAAGTAGTTCATGCAAAGTACTACCTAACAAGTAGTCATGCTCCGAGTTACCTTAATCCCCGTTTTCACTAAGGATAGCAGTGAGAGTGCCAGATGTGGTAAGACTCCATTTTTTGCCAGCACTCCAAGCCCTTTTGATTCAATAATATGACAAAAATAGCTGATGCTCATTCTGGTTTTGGTCATGATCCTAACTGGTACATGCTGAGGAGAGTACAAAGAAAAGAAATGTAGCAGTGTGAACTTCGTATCCCTAAATAAAATCTTTTAAAGAATCAGCTCCAAAATAAGGCAGAAACAGAGACAAAAAAAAAAAAAGCAGGAAAAGTTATATAGGCCATATACAAAAACAGATTGACCATTACAAGACTCAATAGCGACACCCCTTTTAGGATACTGTGCAGAATTTGTCACACCTTTTCCACAAAGGATCTTACAGAATTAGAGGCTGTTCAGAAAAAGATGCGAAATCAGATAAGAGAAATGGAAAGTCCGATGCATGGAGAGAAATTGAAAAGATAAAAAAAAGTTTACCTTACAGGAAATTAGTAAAAAGGGATATGATAGATATGTGAAATATTATCAATACCATAGATAATGACAGTTACCTTTTTTTTCCTGTCTTGCAATATAAAAAAAGAGGTGAAACATGCTGTCGACTACTTGATAAGCTGAGAGGCTGAGCCAGCAGAGTAACAAGTAGCCAATTACTTATGCTCTTTTCCTGACCAAGGCTTCAGCTGTTGTGACACATTAACAAAGCTAGAAGACTAAATCTCTATTGAACATGTGTCCAAAGATAAGTTTTGGAAAACTGCAAGACAGAGCTAAATCAACCCTTTTCAAAAACTGTCAGACAGAGCCAAGCCAGCCCTAATTCCAAACACTAAATGATGTAGGAGGTCAAATTTGGGTAAACCACATGACACTATTTCAGAAAAAAAAAGTGAGCAATATGTTTCCACGTCAGTATAGGTTATAAGTATTTGTCAACTTGTTCATGTGATAGATATTCAGAAAAAGTCTTCCTATGTCAAAGACATTTTATTCTGCATAAAAATTGCTTCATTTTTATAAAATTTTAAACCTCCAAAGAAAATCTATTAACCTTATTAGTCTACAATAGCCACATATAAGGCACAGAAAAGGATGATGTACTGGGAAACATACTACATGGCATGTTAAAACCATAGCCTGTGGTTAAGTGTCTGCTTTCAGAAACGCTTTAGTTAATGTATCTGGGCACACACACATTCCCCCATAGGTACACATATAAACGCATTTGTATACCTTGCGGGAACACTATGAATTTGTTATTTGATTGGATGCATCTGGATACTATAATTTTGTTCACATTCAATTAATAGCTTAGATACCCATCCCCATGATCATCTTTCTCCCTAATCCTTTTTAATAAAAACAGCTTGTAGCAGAAAACTCGAGCTTTCTGTTCATGTGCCAGTATCCAGATCCTCTAAGGCTGTTTTTTGCACTCAGAGCTGTAAATCACCTCAGATGCAACAACTTTTAAAGCTGGCTATTGTTCCATGCCACAGACATTATCTTCTGATTTTATACAGTTCTAATAAGCCAATATTATTATTTCCCCCCCTTGCAATGTTTTCTCAGTAGTGTTCATCCTGCTTGTCAGATTCTTCCACCTCTTTGGTATAAATGACTTAATGCCTCTAGCACATTCCTTGCTTTCTTTAAAATGTTGAATGTATTGCTTTTCCAGTAGTTTCCCTCAAGATTTATTTTGGTGATGCAGGGGACCAGTCGCTCAAAATACTTGCACTCTATTCCCTTTATTGTGATATATAACCGTCTATAAACAACTTTTTGTAAAGCTAAAATGGGCAAGAATTGTTTATTTTCCCTGCAATGTTTCTTTGAGATAAATCTACTCAGATCTGAAGGATGGAAAAGACAATAGTGACTTTTTCTTATCAACTCCATTTATAAAATACAAAATTTATTTTTATTTTTGACATTTCTCTACAGATACATTCACTGCTGAGCAATTGCACTCATAATTTTTCCCCTTCTTTTATTTCAGAGAGTAATTTGGAAAAAAAGAAAAAGCTTATTTGTTCCCCCATAATGGCTAATGGATCACCTTTAACTTCTGCAGAGAAGTGTACTTGCAGGGTTTCTGTAAGTGTTACTGAACACTTACAGAGATGTTAGTGCATTGGCATACAAATTTATTTGCACATATAAACATCAACTGAAATTATCTTGTACTGTTTCATTTCCACCTGTTTTGTAAGCCACTTCTTCTTAAGTAAGAAAAAGACTAAGAAGCTAAAAGACAGGCATATAAGCCCACTACTTAATGGGAGGAATGAGAAAGTAACGAATGGCAAATGATTGACTAAGTCAACATTATCTTCTTTAGTTTCAGTTTTCACAGAAAAGCTTAAAATTTATCAGACAGTCAATATACGTTTAGCACTGCTAATATTTTATGTTAGCAAAGACACTTAATATTGCCAAATGTGAAAGCAAACATGGACCAGAATAGAAGAATTATATTATAAATATATACAAGCCAGAAGTACTGAAACTGGGAGGGAATCAGGCAGTTTTAACTAAAGTTTACATAATGGAAGGGATATCTTAATATCAATACCTAACTCAGAACCTGAGGAGAATGTGTTGGAAACTAGAGGACTGTTAACTGTTATGTTACAGTTAATGGAAAAATGTAAACTATGCAACTATAGCAAATGAGTATAAAGTTGACAACTCCTAAGACACTGAAACAAACTGCTGACAATGAACTCACAAGCAGATACAGAATGAGAACGTGAGAAGCCTACATTACCTCCTTTAGATGAGCAAGTCACATTCAATCAGCATAATTTTATTTTTTTAATAGTAAACAGCCTTGAAAAAGTAGAAATTAATTTATTAAGGATTTTTACATAATCTCATAGGAATTCTTTAAGCAAATTGAAGAGGTTTGGTGCAGATGGAATTACTGTAAAATGGGTGTTCAAATGGGTGTGCAAATAGGAGCGCAGCCTTATGTAGAAGAGGAGCTGCCAATACTTTTCTATCAAACAAAGAAAATAACAGGGCTCTGCATACATTTATGGTCTAGGGCCAACTACCTGTTTGGATAGTGGAGTGAAAAATAAATTTTTAAAAATTTTGGATAGCACTAAATTGGGAGGAAGCACTCTGAAGTTCATAATTAGAATTTTAAATCAGCATACAAAAAGTAGTTTCAAACCAATAACACAAAGTTCAAAGACACAGGAATCACAGTCAGGAAAGAAATCAAATGATCAAATGCAGTAGTATTGAATGAAGAGCAACTCTGCTAAGCCAGCAATACAACAGGAAGCCTGCAGATTATCGTGGGCTGCAAGTTAAATCAACACTAGGTTACTGCTGACAGAGAGAGTCCATTTTCCTATTGTCCTTCATAGCAAGAGCAATTTAAATTCTGTTTTCTAATTGATGTCATAATGTCTGCATTAAAAAACACGTTCACTCATCTTTGAACTCTCTCTTGAAAGGGTCAGGAAAGCTAGGGGTACCTTTGCAACGGCTGTGGGTGCTTGTCCTCTATGAACAGTGCTGAAACTTTACATTAAATATAATCTAGTCTCCATTTGCATGAGGCCTGTCAATGCTAGGACTTAGCAAGAGTTTTTTGGAGATAAGAGGTACTGACCAATAAAAAGAGTAAAAGGGGGTGAAAGGAAATTTTATCGTACTCCACTGTGGGATTGAGAGGTTATTTTGAAAGAGAGCTTCAGTGTTGTCTTCCAGGTTCAGAACCAACTCTTGGCTCTCACCTCTGTTTCCCAGTATTTGGTTGTTTTGAAGTTTTATATGTTTTTCATAAATAACCTAATGATTCAGTAGCAAAATGTGTAGAAGTTAGCCCTTCTCAGTTTTCAGTTTAAAAAGTATTAAATATGAGTCTGTAAGGTTTTGGTTTTGAACCTACTAGCAGAAGCTTGTGTTTCTGAAGGTTTTTCTGACAAATATTGCAGTATGAATAACTCATTCAACTTTAAATAAGTCTATGTGCAATAAATACACTTGTGACGGAAGGAAAAATTTAATAACTAAAACAAAGGCCTCAGAGAGGTTGTGGAAACAGAGTGGACTGAACTGATGTAATAACTGCCAAAACCCTTCTATTGTATATGTAAGGAGCTGTTTATCCATTAATTCAATTTAGGATCCCAGTTCTGTGGGAATTCAAATATCAGTCCTCTCATGTTTTGGCTCAACAAAAGTTCCTCTACTTTCAGGAGACAAACAAACAAAACACCACAAACAAACCCTCTTAAGTAGCATCAATGGATCTGATTTAGGTGAACCATTGAAATAATTATTCCTATTCTGTCTCAAGGTTGCCATGGGTGTCATACTTGGGAATTTATTGAAAAATACTATGGCACAAATCTCCATGCATTCTGACCAGAACACAGATTATGTTACAATTTTCTGATACAGTAACAGATCATTGAAGAATACAACTATTCCCTTTTACAAATGAAAAATTAGCAAGAGCCTGGAGTTGTTTTCATGAATACTTGAAGACACAGTGGGAAAGAAAACAGGTATTTCCATTACCTGTTTCTATTTTTAGGCCCATTGGTAGTGTCACACTTCAGGGGTTTTGGATCTTATCTTTTTGAATAAAGTGGATGTGTCTTTTTAAATACTTGTATTGTGGGGTGATAATAATTCAACTCGATCAGCAAGATATGAGAGCCATTAACTTAATGAGACCAGCTGTACTGCTCTTGCTTTCATTAAGTAGCAGCACAATAACATCAATATGAAGTTATTAAACAAGACTTTCAAAAGGGAACATTCTAACAGCAGAAAGCCTCCACAAGGTAAGAGAGGTAAGAAAGATGGAAATAGTTATCATTCCTCAATGAGTATTTGTGTTTCAGTTTGACATGGCTATTTTATCTGCTAACAGGTAGAAGAACAGGAAAATTACTGCTTTAAAACATGGGCAAAGCAAACTAAGCAAGAGCTTCCCAGGCATCATGAGCCAGCAACTTTCCTGTTTTCTGCTTCTCCATAGAGAAAAGCACTAATTTTCCCATTTCCAGAATGGGAAGACTAGAAAAGCTGTTACTGTATTTTGGGTTTTGTTCCTTGAAATCCCCAAATTATTTAATTCTGTAATAGCTAAGGTTTGTCCTTGAAGTTATATTGCAGAACATTCACCCAACGAATTAGTTTATAGCTGAGATGGCAAATACTCAAGTTTTACAATGTCATAGATAGTGGAATGATACCAAGTTACAGTTTTGCACAAGCTAACTGGGGGCAGGCATGTGCTAGCAGGCATATTTCCTTGCATTGTGGCTGGTAACACCTGGCCTGCTGTAACTTTACCTTTTGAAGATGAATGAATGTTTCTTCTTACCTGATTAGTAAACAGTACCACCTTGAGAACGCTGTTATCTGCCATGGAGTAATGAAACTGAAAATGGCAATTCTTGCTGGAGCAATGACACATGGAGCTGTTAAGATAAGTGCTTTTATACAATGCATTGTCATTAGATTCTACCCACTCAAAACGGCCTGAAAAATAAAAAAAAAAGGAAAAAAGGGAACTTCTTATTTTCATGGACTGAGGAAAAAAATAATTTGTGAAGGACTGCTTTCCTGTAATTAAACCATGGTCCCATCCTGGCAACAACATAATCTGATCATCATCATGCTGATGATATCACCTGAATGTCATGTAAGTATTTCCTATTAAAAAGATAGATATCTATCTTCATTTGATTCACAGATAGCCCCAGCAACCAAGAATTACATCAGTTTGTAGTATGTTAAAGTTGTTGCTTTGCATGTTAAAAGCTGTAAGCAGTCCCACATTCAAGTCAGCCTCCTTACGTTTACAACCGTTCAGTACCTAATAACAAATCTATTTGGAAACTGGGCTTTCTACCTTCTTCCACTATGGGTTCCATAAAATATGCATTTTACAGTCATACCTCAGTAAGGTCTTCAAAAAAAAGGAAAAAAAAAAAAAGAGAGAGAGAGAAGGTACTGGGGGGGAAGTATTCTGCTGTACTGCTACAGGAGGCATTAGTGTCTCCACCACATAATAAAGGTCTCCACTTCCCAGCCAGAATTTCTGCAGTAAAATGTTGGAGGCATATTGTCTTTCCATCTGAAGCAGAAAAGCAATTTGTGCTCCTCTTGACCTACTGCTCTTTATAAAAGCATTCCTACAGAGATCTAAGAGAGTACTCCATCCCCTCAACAGCATCTTTTATTTGTCAGAAATAAAAAGGTTAAATACTTCTTATCAAATATATCAGGTCTTCCCCCCACTCTT
>NW_010228901.1:21765-34892 GCF_000690775.1 Eurypyga helias
CCTTCTGAAGCAGCTATTAAAATAATAAAAAAAAGGATGATTAAAGTTCTCAACTCCACTGTTTCTCTGTTCATGTCTCTAATTATCTCACATGCAGATGTTAAACGATTTATGTCAAGCTGGAGGGAGATGTCTTTTCACAAGACAAACATGCATTTTTATAAGGGACCACAACTTTTACCTTTTGTTGACAGTTTACTCTTTGTGTTATGCAATGTTTTACTCTGAAATAGAGTTGCAATTTTATTGCAATTAGGTTTGTAATTTTATGACAGAGGCTAAATTTGATATAATGAAACATTATAGATTTACCCCATCGTTCTGTTGACAGATATCAACAAAGAATCTTCACTTCTGTGACTACTGCCTTGTGCAGAAAAGAAACATATCATTAGAATCTACACTACCAGTTTTTATCTAACTTCAGAATTATCTGATGCCATTATAAAACCAATGAATTTTATTTTATGAGCATGTCAGCTACTGATTGCAATAGGGTCCAGCTAGAAACAGAACTTTAAATTACAGCTGAGTTGGTCCAATGTCTTCCTAGATCTGAGATGGGCTACTGAATCTGCCTGTATCCTGCTATACTGGTTTTGGCTAGAGGAGAGTTAATTTTCTTCATAGTAGCTATTATGTGTCTATGTTTTAGATTCATACTGAAAACAGTGTTGTTAATACAGATGTTTTCATTATTGCTGATTAATGCTTACGAAGCTCCAAGGCCCTTTCTGCTCCTCATACCACCAACAAGCAAGCAGGCTGAGGGTGCACAAGAAGCTGGGGGGGGACACAGCAGAGACAGCTGACCCCAACTGATCAAAGGGATATTCCATACCATATGATGTCATGCTCAGCATATAAAGCTGGGATAAGAAGAAGGAAGTGGGGGGACATTCTGAGTTATGCCATTTGTCTTTGTCTTCCCAAGTGACTGTTACACATCACAGAGCCCTGCTTTCCTGGAGATGGCTGAACACTTGCCTGCCAATGGGAAGTGGTGAATTTATTCCTTGTTTTGCTTTGCACATGTATTCAAATTTTGCTTTACCTATTAAACTACCTTTATCTTAACACACGAGTTTTCTCACTTTTAGTCTTCCAAGTTGCTCCACCATCCCACCAGAAGGGAGTGAGTGAGCAGCTGTGTGGCGCTTAGTTGTTAGCTGTGGTTAAAGCATGACACTCGATATGCTGAAAACTCAAAGCATATAAATATTTAGTTGCTTGGCTCCATCATAACCATTTTCCGACTCAAGTATTTTGTCACTCTTTCTGCTTTAATCCATGTTTTTATTTCAGAAACTACATATCTTGGAAGCTATGGTATTAGTTTTAGAGTAGCAGGTGAGCATTCAGTTAAAACTGAACCACAGAGTGGGACATTTCCTTTCCTAGCAAGTTTTCTCCCCAGCAGAGAACTGTTCAGCCACTGAACAAATTCCCTGAAATCTTCACACTCAACCCTTCTGAGGAAAGAAGAGGTCAAATCTGAACTGTCACTGTTTCTACTCGTTTAGGGTGAATTTTCATGAACTCTTAATTCCTGGATGAAATTACAAAGAAAAACAGAATAAAATAGTAATGTAGTAGAATCACATCATCTAATGACTTGGGGTTTTTTTTCATGTATAAGCTTGAAGTATTTTTATCATTAGTTATCTGAAACCTTGGGCTCAAAAGCCATGGCACTTCCTTAAAATTGTTTTTGCATCTCAAACTTTATTTTTATTATGTAGAGAATTGGTTTCATTTTCAAAGAAGTGTTAACCCAGATGCAGGAAACTAGATTAATCCAACTTAAGAAGAACGAATTATGTAAACTACACGGCATGCTGGAAACATCAGTAAAGAAAACAACAACAACAACAGAGTATTTTCTGAACAGTATTTCAGGGGAATATAAAACGTCTGTAAGAACTTTTGACACTAGAGAAATTAAGAGGAAAAGTTATAGAGGAAGTGTCTACAATACAACACTGGGGAAAAAAAGCAATAAAAGAACAAAGGAAACAATGTCCACAAAGGACAAAGTATTTTATTAAATTTAAGAATACCAGAGAAGGAGGATTATTCAAAGCCTATAAGCAATCATTTCTTTATAAATATAATTGTCTAGACCTCTGCTTTATAATTTAGTTTCTTATCTCTCTTCTTATAGCAGTGAAAGCTTTGATCAAAATCAGAAGCTAAAGCTTCATCAAGCTCTATTTGCATTGCAAGCTTGTGCCCACAAGCATGGAATTTTTGTAGTTTGCATACCATTTCTTTACTTTTTAGAATACTAGTTAATATTCAACCTCTTCACATTTATGCCTCAACAAATCTGCATGAATAGAAATACTGAATGTTTTGAGTGGTGAGCAATCACAGCTGAGATTTTTCAATACCTTCCAATGTTAATAATGAATTAAATTCTGTGAGTTGTTTTGACACTTATTTCTTCTCACACTTTTTTTCCTTTATCACATGGAAGCATACGGAATGTCCCCAAGCAGTCATTAGTGTTATGTGTTCAGCCTACTCAGCTACATGTGCAAATTTATACAACAATGCCCAAGAACCTATACAACAGACCTCTGAAAGTGTGTTCTGTTTCAATAAATGTTGCCTGTGACCTGGTCCTGTAAAAGTCACTTACAGAATTTCAGTATCTTTTCTATTAGCACAATATTGCTATAAAAAGGTAAATCATTTCTAGCCCTTGAGGTATCAAGTTAAGGTATGGAACTGATACAGCACCTTTCAAGGGGGTGTTTAAAATAAAATCAAATACAAAGTCTCATTTTTCGTTAGATATCCCAGTGGAAACTAAAAGGTGGTGTGACTTGATATTTTTTTTGTTAAGATGAGAAAAAAAATCTGCTCTACTAATCTGTATGCTCTGTTGTACATAAATCTTAACATGCAAAAATTCATCCTAGGGTGTAAACACTTTTGCTTGCAATTTCCTTATAATTTGATTTATAGTTACTAACATTTGTTGAAATGCATATTAAGATTTATTTGAAAAATCTTTCTAAAATGAAAACAGTATCTTAGCATTCATTCTGGTGCTATTGATGAAATATGCTTCATTTCTGTGGGCTCAAAGTTCAAGCAGTAATCCTCACCCTATCTGTTCTTCAAAGCTACATCACAAATTATATTATTAAAACTAGTGCTACTTAACCCCTTTGAAGGTAGTCTCTGTAGACAAGCCAAACACTTAGCTGGCAAAGTGATTCCATTTCACTTTATAACACTTAGACATTTATATCCATTAAGCTTTTAAAAACCTTTCCCATAAATTCATGGACAAACACTACACGGTGACTTCAAAAGCAAGTGCTGCTCTTTATTTCTGAAAACTACAACTGTATTAATTTTATTGTTTTTAAGAGTAATAAACTATTTTTTATAATAAATGTTTCTCTACAGCTATCTTAAAGCTTTAATGTGAAATTCCTGACTGCATACTCAAACATAGTTTTACTACACAAGTAATACTGTCAAGTGCCAAAACCAAAGCAAAACAGAAAAAAAACACACACAAAGGCTATGGTCTTAGATTTAATTGAATTCCCCCAAATTGTTGCATAGATCTCAGGAGAAAGAATGAAGTGTAGAATAAATCAATCAAGAGAATATATGGGAATCCTTGCATTGAAATCTTTCATATTTTACCAGCACATGTGTTCACAGCACCCTTACTAAACAGTCAAAGCTAAAGCTAATTAAGTACAAAATACTTACAAATACTTTCCTGGTTTTGTCCTCTTTTTACATGACGTCACCACCTTTTCCTAAAAGGCACCATATTTTTCATGAGAGCTAGTAATTATGCATTAACTTGAATTTCTCACCTTCATTATTGTTGCTCCAATCTTTCAGGAAGGAACAGAGAGCAATCTTGTGCCCAGCTTGCAGTCGTGCCCACATAGCAGGCTCAGCTGGCTGATCTGAATGCCACTCGCACATGCCAAGCTCAAAACTGGAAGTCTGCAGTGCTAAAAGACAAAGAAAAATAATCACTTCTTAACATGTCATTATTTATGAATCTACTACAATAAGAAACATCTGCTTATACAATTACTTGATATTTCTGCCTCTTGTTACTTCAAAAGCATTGTGCACCACCAAGTACTGTTGAATATTCCAGGCTGCCATCTTTAACACAACCATTTTTAAATAATCATTCCCTAAAAATGGATACTTCCTTCAGAGCAATGGAGTGCTCTTTATGATAGCCAGCCATTGCAACCTTTATGACTTCATTTCTGCATAGAGAGTTACCAGGAAACATAAAATGTCATAACAAGAAATACCTATTTACTTTTCTAGATGATAGCTACAGAAAAATCACTTCTACTCAGCAGCATCTCCATAATATGTGCAAGAAAATGCTGCTTTTCAGAACCATAAAGTTTCTGAATACATCACCACATGTTTTCAATAACTTCTTATAGCAAATCATACCTAGCCTTCTAGAGTGGAGTGAAGGCAGCGGTAGACAAGGGAAGAGCTATGGATGTCATCTACCTGGACCTCTATAAGGCCTTTGATATGGTTCCCCACAACATTCTTACGTCTAAATTGAAGAGATGTGGGTCTGATGTGTGGACTGAGAGATGTGTAAGGAACTGGGTGGATGGCCATGTTCAAAGAGTTATAGTCACTGGCTTAATATCCATTTGGAAACCAATAACAAGTGGTATCCCTCAAGAATTCATATGAGGATCAATACTATTAAATATCTTCATTATGATATAGTGGGACTGAGTGTACCCTCAGCAAGTTTGTGGATGACACCAAGCTGAGTGGTGCAGTTGGTATGCTGGAGGGAAGAGATACCACCCAGAGGGACCTTGACAGGCTTGAAACCTCATGAAGTTTAATAAGGCCAAGTTCAAGATCTTGCACCTGTGTCATGGAAATCACCACTGTCAATACAGAGGACAGAATAATTGATCAAGAACAGCCTGGCAGAGAAGGACTTGAGGATACTGGTACATGAAAAATTAGACATGAGCCAGCAGTGTGCACTTGTAGCCCAGAAAGCCAACCACATCCTGGGTTGCATCCAAAGAAACCTGACCAACATGTTGAGGGACTCTACTCAGCTCTCGTGAGACCCCACCTGGAGTACTGCATCCTGCTGCGGGGTCCCTGGCATAAGAAAGAGATGGATCTATTAAAGTAGATCCAGAGGAGGCCATGAAGATGATCAGAGGCTGGAGCATCTTTGCTATGAAGACAGACTGAATGATGATTGTTCAGTCTGGAGAAGAGAAGGCTCCAGGGAAACCTTAAAGCCTTTCAGTACTTAAAGGTCTGTAGTGACAGGACCCGGGGCAATGGGTTGAAACTGACAGCGAGTAGATTTAGATTGCATTTAAGGAATAATTTCCTTTTTTTTTTTTTTTTTTTTTTTTTTTTTTTTTTACAATGATGGTGGTGAGACACTGGAACAGACAGTCTAGACAAGTTACAGATGCTGCATTCAAGTATTCAAGATCAGGTGAGACAGAACTTTGAGCAACCTGATCTTGTGCAAGATACTCCTGCTTATGTCAGTGGGATTAGACTAGATGATGTTTGAATGTCCTTTCCAACCCAAACTGTGATTCTATAACTCTATAAAGTTTGAGATCCTGACTGGCTTCAAAATTTTGTATAATTAATAGTGGCTTCAGAAAGACAATAACGATTTTAAAGCAGGATTTCACTGTGATAATGAAAGTTCCATTTCTTCATATTATTGCATGTAAAAAGGGAATCTTCTGATTAAGACAGACTTTCAAATAGCAGTCAGTATTTCAGAGAAAACGTATAGATTCTCGACTGCATGGAGTAAACAATTTTAAGTCAGTGTGCATGGATATTCCTGTCTACTACATCTCGGAATTACTGTTTTTCACACTACTGACATCTCAGCGAAATGTCCTGTCCAGATGATGCCACAAACCTTTAATTTCTTCTTTATTCCAGTGCCACATAAATATGTGCACTTTTTTTCAAAACATGTATTAAGTGAGAAAAGGTTGTTAAAAACTTATTTTCCATTGAAAAATGTAGAATTCTAGCAAAGTTTAGAAAAGGATGGATTTTGTCAAATTTCAACATCCAAAAAAAGTTGCAAAACACTCAAAAGGAATCAAGCTGTTCTTTAAACACTTGTTATTGATACAAAACTTTTTGATTCATTCTACATTTTTTGAATTTAGTTCCAAGTATTTCTGAGATTCTTTGTTTTGACAATAATCTCAGTCTCCTAAGACAAAATACACATTTTTATTGTTGTCACAATAGAGTTGTTCACATATATGATTTCTCAGGGGTCAAGAGGGGGTTCTGCAGGGCAATCAGGCACTTGGTTAAGAATATGAAGCCTCTGAATAGAAGGTCTATTAAAGGTATAATTAAAGGAGATTTTTGTATTATTACATATGTTTTAAAGAATAACTTTAATATTTTCTATTTGACAGCTAAAATATTTTTTCTGCAGTACGTACGCAATTGTAAAATAAGTTGTGGTGTTTTCAAGTGATAACAAACAATTTTGCAGCTGTTGGGAAAACTACAAACTGTACAGTATCTTAAATTGCTATACTGAAGATAGGGTTTGGGTTGCTTTTTAAATGCATGAAGTTTACAGTCAAGCAGAACTGGACAGGAGACTAAAGGAGGGCAGTTTGGGAATCAGAGGAGAGAAGGGAAGAAAAAATTTAAAACATAATAAAATTATATTTATGTTTAACCATCACAATTTGCATCAATAAACTCCTGAAAGTACAAATAGCTAAGCTATTTTACTCCTGACCCTAAAAGCACAGTCATACTAATGAATACAAATGCACAGGTCATTTATGTGTGTTTACATAGGGATTGAAGATCATGAGAAGTAACAATAAAAATGGAAATTTTAACTACAAGTTTCATGCAACTAAAAGTGTCTTTATTTTAAATTTTCTTATCCAAACATTTCACAAGGACTAGAGAAAAAATTATTTCAAATGTGAACAACCATTAATCTGACCTTTCGTTTTAATTACTGGAAAATGTTCAGTAGTAAAATTGCTCATTCAGGGAGAAAATTAAGATCTTTTGACCCTGGTTTGGCTGCTGTGAGGAACTTAGATGTCACCTAATGAAGTTGACTTTTCCTAATGGGGAAGCTTAGGATAGGAGCCAGCTTTTATCAGAATGTGCCTGAGGTACTTAACAATGCAGCAGCTCAGTCTGTATGCCACACCAAATACTTTACATGCCAGCTACTGAAGTTTAACACTGAGATTAAAGGTTCTGGTGAGTATATCCTGTTTCCATTTCAACTTTTGATTTTCTCATCTCTGAGATAGTATTTCAACTCTATAGATGATCTTTTTTTCCATTTTTGTTTGCTTTAGAAGCCCTTTGTTTATGTAAAAAGCCAATATATTTGTACAGAGAGATTTATATCCTCCTGTGGAAACTAGTTAAGCAATTAAAGGTTGCTAGAATCTTGCAATGCAATTTTTTTTTCCATTTTAAACCTGCCCTTTCATCTGGACAAATCCTCCAAGGAACAGAAATAAGTTGGGAGAATTACAAGTGTCCTCTTTTCATTGTCAGTTTCTAATTCATTTTCTCAAATCAAGCACAGTGTAAAATTACTTGAGCTCAGACAAGTATGCCCAAAGTTTTAAATTAGCATCCTTGCTTGTTTAAGTAGTACTGCTAGAGAACCTCTACAAAACTGAAGAGCAAGATGGGCCCTGGCCTTAAAATATTTATACATTCGCCTCTATATTTCTCCATTGTGAAAGTTCAAACATGAAGAGACTTACATGACCAAATTTAGTTTCCTGAAACTTCATTTCCCCAATATAGAGAATTTTTAAAATAAATACGTATGCCTGAATCATTACACTAGGATTTGTATCCTGCTTTTACTGTGATCTGCCTATAATTGCTCAGCACTCTAACGTGTCATGGTTTAACTCTATCCCAATCAAACCCTGTGCATCTATCTTCAGAAGTTTTTCCCACTGGGAAATCTAGAGTGCTTTATTTTAGACCACAGTGCACAAAACCAATCACGTAACCTAGCTTGGTCCACGTCAAGCGTTGCATTCCATCCCACAAGTTAAATGTGAAGACTGGACCCTCAGTGCCTCTGCTGCAGCTCAGTCAGGAAAACAAGGGACGTGCTTTAAACTGGACTGTGGATGTGATGTAGGTGCCACAGTGCAATCTTCTTGTGTCATACAGAGCAGCAAGCAATCTAATTTATGCTAGGATGGGTAGTATCCTTTCCCATTAAAATACATTGAGTTGAAAGAGAAATAGGAAATGTTTTGTGAAAGAATCCTGGCATGCTCTGGCTGCAGAGCTGACTAGTCTGACATTACAGCTCTTGGACGTAGCAGCGCTGAACAAAATAGCCTCACCATATAGCTGAGGATCAGGACCTTCACGTATTTAAAAATATGCACAAATGCCTTGGGAATCTCCCTAAAGTCAGTTCCAAAGCTTTTCCTGACCTGGCTGAATACATCAATTCTTTGTCCAAAAACAGTAGATCTTTTCTGCCTACTGAGGCTTTAGTGCTCTTCTGGCTGCAGGAAGCTAAATTTATACTGAACCTAATTTCTTAAGGTGTTTATTGCCATTCTTTCTAGCTGTGTTTAGATGTGATGAGAGAGATGATGGTTTAGAGGACTAAAAAAGAAAATCAGCCAGATGAAAACACTTATGGAGTTAAAAAATCCTTTGAATACCAAAAAGCTTTCTTTTCTGTTTTCTCTTCCAATCCAAGGGAAAGACAAAGTAAAATTACCTGCCTTCTAAAAAACAGGTACTCTTACCGCATGCCAGAGAACACCCTTCACTGAAAGTAATGTCGTCAATGGCAACAGTTACATCTTGTCTCTGGGTCTCCACCGTCCCCCAAAAGATAACCTATAGAGATTAACATCAAATCAAAAAGAAATTACATTCACCAGGGTCACAGATGAGTAAAAAAAAAAATCTTTCAAGTTATGCCAGTCTAGTCCATAGAGTTTCTATTAGAAATATGAGAACTCGAATCATGCACTTAACAATTTTGGAGGATTACCATCCTAGCTTTTTCACTTATCTGTGGCTTGTCAGCACAGATATATAGTCTAATCATCTAACTCAAGAGTGAAATAACACTTAACAGGAACAATCTGAAAACCACAATAAAATACATTAAAATCTAAGCAAGGATCACAACAGCTAAGTAATAGGAATGATTTTATGTTTTATCAAGCTATTATTCCACCAGACACAGGAAATGTGAACGTTTTCTGGTTGTTTTCAGAATTTATCAGAGACCTGGAGCAAAGTCAGAGCAACAAACAACATTAGTCAGAAGCCTTTCATCAAGATTTTAGCCAAAACAAACTTTGAGGAATACTTGGCCAACCGTTATCCTGCTCTAATGTTTTTTTTCCTAACAAAGTCCTCTATACACAAGAAGTTACAAATATTTTAAATTTCCATCTTAAGGGCAGATTTCAATGTACATTTTTAAGTGTTGAGACTACCACAGTTTTTCTGCAGTGATGTGGAAGGTAACTGATCAACCACAGTCCTTGGGAAAATCCAACAGAAAGCACACCAATCAAAACAAGCCAACAAATCAATGGTATGAATAACATTCCTTAAATTATGCCATAGTCTTATCTTGGGATGTTACAGCTCCAGGCTTTTCCAGAATCCTGGAGACACAGTCTGCCTAGAGGTACATTCTAGCTCTTAATGGTGAATGCACAGTGTTAGCTAATGTTTTCAAACAGTAGCTTTGAAGTTCAGGGGCAATTTTGTGCATACTTTAAGAGATTGTAGCAGAAAACCTTCATTTATCCTATAAATTACCATCAAGAGAACAGTATTCCACTGTACAAGATGACACAACTCTGTCAAGGATATAACCTTGGAGGGGAGGTTTTTGAGTTTTGTTTATTTTTCTTGAGCAGTAGTTGATCTGCACAAGAAATGTGGCAGCCTGTAAAGTCAAATTATCCTGGCATTATACAACCAGAGAGGGGTGTAACTTTATCTGCCATATCACTATAGAGAAATCCAGGTCTAGCTTATTTAGATATATACTTTTTTTAACACATCAAAGCAAAGGATGTCAAGTGGCAATCGTATCTGGCAATTATTTGATGAAGACCATAGTTAGCAGACACATGGACAACTGCATTTACTAATATATTCTAGTACACTATTTTTAAGAAATACCATCACCCTGGGTGTTCATATTTCTTTGATCAAATGTTCCACAATGGAAAGAATGCAATTCATAGAAATCCAAAATAGGATTAATTAAACAAGATTAAAGAACATGCTTAATCCTGATAAATTACTGAAGCACTGCATTATACCAAAATTTCAAATAAAAACATTTCAAACAACAATTTTGATTTGTTTCAGAAAACAGTATTTTGAATTGTTGAATGCTGCTGCAGCAATATGTATAATGATGTATTTTGGTGACATCACTAGTAGAAGGACAAATAGTATATTCATATTGTCCATTTTTATGATTACATGGTTTCAGATAAGGTTCTAAAACAATCTAGTCCACTGTTTTGTAATTAGAAACACAAGAAATATTTAAGCTTGCAGTTAGTGCTTCATAGTCAGATTTTATTCTTAAGTCAAAGTGATTTAGACTGCTAAAGAGGTGCTATCTCACTTTGCTGGTGCAAAGTCAGAGGTAGTTTCAAGTCCATATGCCATAGGATCACACAAATTATTTAACAACTTGTGTTTCTTCAAAACTCCTGAGCATTTTGTTTACTTGGTCAACATAACCAAAAGCATGGATTTAAGAGGCTTGTTTCAAAAATATATATTATATACGTCTCTATAAAAAGCTGCCAGATGACTGATGATTTAGACATTCAACACATCTTGATATTCTGAACACCCAGGGAAGTTCCTCCACTGATAACAGAAAACAGTTATTTAGTTTAAAAGTGTTTGACTGCAGGAGGGGAGTAAGATGCCCTGAAGTCTATGAAAAGTCTACTACTGACTGAACTAGGAGCAGAGTCAGTGCTGCAACTCTGAACCCATCTCTAGGAAAAGTGTCAGATGCATTTTTTTTTTCCTTCAGTGTGTCTTAACTTCCTCACTTACAGGTGACAGAAAATTCATGCTATCCAGCATGCTGCTCTTTTATCTAAAGAAAGATTCCCGGTGTTTTATCCAGCACAGATACCCATCTGCCCTACCCTGAGGAGTTCAGGCTGATAATAACTAAATTGACTCCCATCCACATTTATTTGAGCAATAAATTGTTCAGTTTTCCCTCTCACACAAAGTCTAGAGCTCCCCCCACAAATGCAGCCACAGGGACAGATTCCCAGTGCAGCAGTGAAAACGAAGGTAAAATACAGGAATCAAGCACAAATACAAAAAAGTGAACCCCAGCCCCAGAATCATTTCCCTTAATGAAGTCTGGGAGACAGAAAACTGTTATCAATAGAAGAGGGTTAAGTAGTTTAGCAGAGAAAACTATCATGCTGTTCTCCAAAACCCAGCCAGAACAGACATAATGAACTTGTTCTGTGACAAGTAATTAAAGCAATGGTAATCTTTGTAGTTGAGAATTCCCTACAGGTGAAGATTTTTGAAAGCCAAAACCAAATCACTTATCCCTTGAAAATAATCAAGACTTTCATTTTTAGTAGCAAGATACAAAAGTATTAAAATAGTCAAGATCAAAATGAGCAAAGAAAATAAGCAATGGAAGTTGTCTTTAATTAAAAACTCACCTCAAGCATGCTTGAAAAATTGACAAAAATACTCAAGTACCCTATTTCACAGAGATTTCTACACCCAAACAATAAAAATAATTTCCCCCCTCCCCCTCTCCAGTAAAAACTTCTATCATCAAAATTTTATTTTGAAAATTGCCACAGATAACCCTGTAGGCTAAAGATCTTGTGATATCAAAAGAACAAGTACAAAAAGGCAAATGAATTGTGTTCACTTGTATGACCAGCATCTTGCAAGTTGTGACTGGAGGAAAAACATGCAACCAAAGAAGAAAGTTTGCTCAGCTTCAGGCTCTAGGTTTGGTGAGGTGTCCAACTACATTTCTTCATCCAATTGTAATGATTACTGCAGTATGTTCAGCACATACCTCTTCAAAGCTGGATTTTGCCCATCAGTTCACTTTATAGAGGCCAAAGGATAACAAGGTTTGCAACCAGTAATCTAATTAGGATTTGATCCAGCAATTTAGAGGACGAAGATGCCATATTATATCAACCATTCCCAGACACACTCAATTTTCTAAACAATATGAAGGATGACAAAATAAATCTTCTGAGTACAATCTCAGTTTTCTATACACACACATATCAGGCAGAGGTAAGTTAATGACAAGTAACAATATTGTTACTTATATTGAGTTAGACGCAGGTATTTCAGAACATAAATTCTCAATCAAGGTTGAGCAGGCAAGTATTACTTCAGAAATCCAGATGTTGTTGCATGCTTTAGCGCAACATTACCTCTGCAAGTGAAGTAATTACGTTACACATACGATTTATTGAAATGAGGTTGTGCTCTCATGCCTTCAGGTTTTTGTGCTAACCAACTCTTCACAGTAACTACTGTAGGAGAAAATGCCTCTGATTTTCTTCTCTGCTCCCCACTTTCCCTCCATTATTATGCATAACAGTGAGTATACATCATCCATGATATTATAGCCCTAAGTTACATTTACTGTGCTAATGTTTTGTGTAAATGTACATGTAAAAATATTTAAATAGCCTATGAGACTTGCATTGTTTTTCAGCAGCTTTGAGCAAAATAAAACCATATGCATGTGTTCTGTGCCAAAGGCTCAAAGCTACAATGAATATTTCACTACAGTATCTATCACCTAAAGTGTCCCTATAGAACTCTATCTCAAGCCTCAAGTTTATGGGTACAGTTAGACTGAAGCTAAGGGAATACCAAATTGAAAGTTAAGATCCCAAATATATCACCTCTATGAGCAGGTAGATAATTTATGATGCAATCAGACATTGTTTTATTTAAGACACATGCACAGTTTCAGATTTGACATTAAGCAACCTTGTCTAGTGGAAGGTGTCCCTGAACATGGGGGGGGG
>NW_010228901.1:34922-36063 GCF_000690775.1 Eurypyga helias
ACCGTTAAGGTCCCTTCCAACCCAAACCATTCTGTGATTTAACAACACCAAGAGATCAGAACAAGTAGTTAATGCTAGCTATGGATTTCCAAAATGACTTATCTCTCTTTTAACTCATGATAATGTTTTCCATTTACAAAACATTTTGTTTTGGCATATTAAAAACTCCACAGTTTATAAACTATTTAACAAGTGTAATTTGCAGTTACTTCAATTTACCAACCTCATACTCTTCAGTGCTATTGATCGTGATGGTATTCGCTTTCCACTGATTCTGGAGTTCTCCTGAAACTTGCCAGATATTTGTAATAGCATTTTCAGAGTGCTTTTGAAGCCCCACCATCAAAACTCCACTCAATTGACTGATCCAATAATGAAATGTAATCTAGGACAGAAAAGGTCTGATTATTCCAGAGAAACAATGACAAACAATGAAATACAAAGATTGTGCATCAAATTACCTGGCAAACATGTTCTTCATCAGTTGGAAGGAAAACATTGGTCCTTAAAGTTGCAGAAGATGCTTGCATTTTAGGGGAAAATGAGAGGAAATGAGCTATTAAAAGGAATAAAAAAGAAAGCTTAGAAGCTTGGAGAAAAGTTATATAAAATATAACAGCAAAACAAGAAGAGGCACACATACAGGTATGAATTAATAAAAAGCCAATTAAACGTTTTGCCCCAGAAAAAATCCATATCACACTGTGTGCCAAGCTTTTGTTCATATTATTGACATAGTATTACTCCACATTCCAAAAAAAAGTAGGGTTCCAAAGTGTTCCACGTGCCGATGACTTGAATACTCAATTAATAAGTGCAAAATTTTGGGACAAATTAAGACTAACTTAAAGTGATCAAAGAGCTTAAACCCCAGTTATTGAACAGATCACATTTTTTTCATGCCTAAACAACAAACTGTTCTGACCAGCAATAAAGATTTATTAGCACAGAGCAAGTCTTTAAGGAGGTGGTGGAAGGTTGAAGGAGAGGCTATGGTGTTCCTCTGTCCCATAGGACATAGGTCTGCTTTTTGGCTGCTCAGTAAATTGTCTCATTGCAGAGAGGAGGCTATAGAATCATAGAATCACTAGGTTGGAAAAGCCCTTAGAGATCATCCAGTCCAACCGTATCTGTCCGCCAC
>NW_010228902.1:0-20840 GCF_000690775.1 Eurypyga helias
CCACCCCGGATAATCTACAAATGTTAAGGCAGGAAAAAATTACGTTAATATTTAAGAGTCTATATATCACCTCTATCCACAGTGGGTTTTCTGAGCAACACTATCTAGTGTTCTTCCATAGGGAACAATAAACATAATTAGTTAACCAGATGATTCAGAAAAGAAGAATTTGATAAGGATATCACCCAAGTTGCAAATGGAATTTGCATGACTCATTTTTCACTTAAGAAAGTCTATGGTATCATTCCATTACTCATTACTTGGTATTTTTGGGGCTGTCTAACTCCACTAGGGATAATGTACAATCAAGTTATTTAGGAACAAGGTCAAATATCCATAAAACCCAAAGACTTTATTACAAAACACAACTGTGCAGAAGCTCAGAAAAGATTAAGAAGTTATGTGCATCCAGAGATACTGACATGTTTCATAGTACTGAGTGGGAAATGCTTAAAATAGTCATCCTATTGAATAAATTCTGATTTAAGGTATGTAATTTAATCTCTACTTTCAAACTATACAGTTCCAAAGTAAAAGTCATGACCAGAACTGTCAGGGTCTTTGGGTGCTCACTGCTAGAGACAGGCATCTCAGGATCTTCTCAAAATGACTAAATTTGATGACAAGTCCTCATGATGATATGAGTTCTTACTGCTTCAGATTACTTCTGAAGACAAGTATTTTTACAACAAAAAGTTTTTGTGATGAATCATGCTCTGAATGAGAAGAAAAGGAAGAAACAGGATCATTTCAATAAAGAAAATTATTCTGAATCTGATCAAAAAAGAGGAAAAAAATTATTTTTATTATTACAGTAATGACAGGATAGGAAACAATATATTATCTTTTTGTTTTGCAGCTCTCTGCTTACCCGTCATGTCAAAGCTTACCTTCAAATACTGATTTTCAACTATTATCCAAATAAATTTCTAATTATTTCTACTAAGTGTGTGTAAATTAGCAAGCTAAGGGTTCTGTGGAGCATGTAGTGTGTCTTCATTCTTGCTGTACGTACATTTCAAGAGCGTTAACTTTTATTTATTTGACTATACTTTCTTTTTGTGTATTTAGTATTGTGTGTGCTTAAGTGTTTCACTAGAATGGGCCCTCAAGGAATAACCATTATTCAATTGGGCCCTCAACATTCTCACCACTAATTTAGTAATCTCAAATCAGAGAACTGCAAGGTATAGTTAGTTATGTTCAGCACTACACAAATTATTCAATCTAAAGAAACCTCATAATAATATACCAGAGCCTTGAAAGCGCTTTGTTTCACTTTTTTTTTTTTTTTCTGTGCTCGGTTTTGTTACTCTCACTTAATAAAGAACCTTTCAAATGCTGCGACTTTAACACCACAGCTGCTAGGAAGACTATAGAAAAGCCCCCAATCACCAGGTGCCTACCACATGCTTGAACCAGGAAATTTTCTTCTCCTAAATTCCCATGAACTTTCAATGAAGTATTTTGGTTCAGAAGGTGGTCAAAAGCAGTTGGCATCTTTATAATGAGAGAACAACACCCAGTTCCAGTAAACAGAAACTGTTCACTGTTTGTGCTCATCTTCCCAGCACCTGTGGGAGCTGCTACAAAAGCAGATGGCCAAGAGGAGGATGAAAAGAAGACGGATGAAGGAAAGAAGGAACCAGACGGACAAGCCAAGATGGTATTCATCTAATTCTTCCTGGTCTTTTTTTTTTCCTCCAGAAGGGAGGCTGCTTCCTCCCTTCTGTGTCTATTTCAGTCTGAAAATCAGTTGCCCTTCTTGAGGACGTGTTACAATTTTACAAGCAAACTAAATGAACATCTTAATTCTGCTTTTGCAGGGCTCCAAATAGTAAGCAAAATAAATGTTCACTTATAATAGCAAAAATGCTAAGCAAAACGTGTTTATGCCTGCAATAAAATGGCTTTCTAATTATGATTCTCCCATCACATACGCAAAAAATTGTTTCACAACAATTCAAAGACATTTCTGTATTTATCATCCTCAATTCCTAATTGCCCCTGAATTTTACCTCTGTTTCTCAACCTCCTTACTCCACTCTGGAAACCTGTACTAATACATATGTAAACCATTACTAAAAGGCATATAATTAGACTTAAATCAATAGCTGGGTATCTGGATTGTGCAGTGGCAAAAGTCAGGCAATTCCACAGAAATAGCCCCTAAGGAATATCCTCTGCTGCTCTACGAGGTTTTAGATTTTACATTCTGCATTTTGACTGATTAATACAAAATGTACCTTGGCATTTTTGCTGCTTATAATGCAAAAGGTTTGCAACATTCAGCAAGATACACTTACATCTGCCCAATATTTCTAATACAAACACTGCCTTAAATTTTCTGAATTACAGCAGCAGATTTTTATTAGGCTTTTTTCCCTTCTCTGTTAGTAAAAGCAGTAGCTATTTAATGTTTTTTAATGAGAATTAAAAATCTGTTTATTTGATTTAATCAGCTCATTGGGCATTCTCTTTGTACCTCTAATCCCTTGAATGGGGATGTCAAGGCATGTGATAGCACATAGCTGTGACAATAATCTCAGGAGGTTTTCCATCGCTGCCATTCATAATAAGTAATGCATTTTAGTCCTAAAGAGACAGCTATACTCATTACAGGGGAAATCTATTCCTCCCCATGCATAAAAGCAGCAGCAGCAGCTGACTTTGGGCAAGGAATTATGGAGGTCTTCAAGGGACAGAACGCATTTCCAAAGTGGGAGCTGGCTCCGTCACTCTCCACAAAGACTCTGCCACTCCATCCCCTCTTTCTCTTCAGCCTCTAGACTGAGAAGCAAATGACAGTTGCCTCTTACTCAGGTTACCTTCAGATCTTCTTTTGGTTACCCCACATTCAGAGGCTACCATGGACCCACCACTGTACTCTGCCACTGAGTATGAGCACTAAGGGATGCACCAGGAAAAAAAAGCCGTTCATATCCAGTTATGGATAGCTTTCAGCACATACATGCATGTGGTATAGATAGCATTAGGCTCTGAGTGAATGTCTGTGTGCAGAAAAAACATGCCCATTTTAACCTCAGAACTGAGCACCTTCAATTAGCCATGCGTGCAAAAGAAACTCTTCAGAGGTGTTGAGTAATGGCTCCGGCAAAAGCTGCAGGAACCTCAATCAGGACAAACCTATTTTAGTTGTTTCAATATAATTTTCATTTCTTGCACTCAAAATTGAATATTGTTGGCTGCAATCCGTAGATACATGTATCTGCGATCTAGGTTAGAGAAAAATATGCTGCAACAGCAAAGAAAATTTTTTCATCTGGAGATGAAAACATAGGCTGTCCCACTTCTTATATACAAGGTGGATTTTTACTTATACAGACAGTTTCCTCCTTTCCAGTCTCCCATTCACTACAATCATTTTTCCTGATACTCTCCCTGGCTTCTCTTTACAAACTCATCGGTGTCTGAAGTTGCACTTCATGATGAAAAAAATAATAAAGAAATCAGCAACATGCTTCAAAGGATTGTGCAATGCTGACTAGCATTCATTTGAATGACACGTCCACTCAACAAGGCAGGTAAAATAAGTCAATAAGGTTATAATGATTGCTCAGTCACTCTGCCTCTGGAGTACTACACAATCATTTCAAGTAAGGCAATTTTTCCCTCTTAGCTTTCTGATAGGAACAGTTGAGCCATTACTCCTTTTACCTTAGAGAGAGATGACTTGGTTCACTATATTGCAGCTCCAAACTTTCAAAGAACAATGAAAGAACCAGACTGCTGGTGCAAGGTGTAGAGGAACAATGAAGTCTTTCAGAATTTATCACTTTCAGGTTTGAACTGGGTTTTCTTAATTTTTTCAAACGCAATTTGCTTGCATTTCTAACACTTCTATATTCTTCTACACTCTGTCTTATGTAGGACATGTGGCTGCCTTTAACTACACAGCTGAAAATGCTGCTGGGATTTTTGCTGAAGCTTAAGTCTGCTGACGTTATTTGAACATGCATATTTATGTTTAAGCTTTAGGGCTGCAAAAACACTGTGAATATCAATCACAAAATTCCCATCTCAAAGAAACAGCACAATATAACCCCTGTGAAGTGACTAGATCCTTACTAATTGTCAGCTTCAGGGAGCAGGACAAGTTCTGTTCAGCTGTGTGTAGAGAAATAATAAATTCCTCAAATGCAGCAGTTACCTGAGACGCTTACTCAGTGACACCGAGATCAGAACAAAACCGTAAGCAGCAGGAGATGAGACATAACAGTATATGCAGTGATGCTTACCTGCTCGTGCTAGAGCTGACTCTGGGAGTGTTGATCTGCCGGAGGTTAGGAAGGTTCTACAAGTCGATCTGGACAGGCTGGATCAATGGGCCAAGGCCAATTCTATAAGGTTCAACAAGGCCAAGTGCTGGTCCTGCACGAGGGCTGCAACAACCCCATGCAAGGCTACGGGCTTAGGGACAAGTGGCTAGAAAGCTGCCCATCGGGAAAAGGCCCTGGGGGTGTTGGTCGACAGCCGGCTGAATGTGAGTCAGCAGTGTGCCCAGATGACCAAAAAGGTCAACGGCAACCTGGCCTGCATCAAGAATGGGGTAACCAGCAGGACTGGGGCAGGGATTATATCTTTGTACCATACCTCAAATCCTGTGTTCAGTTTTGGGCCCCTCACTACAAGAAAGACATTGAGGCGCTGGAGCATGTCCAGAGAAGGGCAACAGAGCTGGTGAAGGGTCTGGAGCACATGTCCTGTGAGGAACGGCTGAGGGAACTGGGATGGTTTACCCTGGAAAAGAGGAGGCTCAAGGGAGACCTTATCGGTCACTATAGCTACCTGAAAGGAGGTTGTAGAGAGGTGGGTGTTGGTCTCTTGTCCCAATTGATAAGCAATAGGACAAGAGGAAATGGCCTCAAATTGCACCAGGGGAAGTTCAGATTGGATATTAAGAAAATTTCTTCACTGAAAAGGCTGTGAAGCATTGGAATGGGCTGCCTAGGGAAGTGGTGGAATCACTATGCCTAGAGGTATTTAAGAGATGTATGGATGAGGTGCTGAAGGTCATGGTTTAGTGGTAGATTTGGCAGATTTAGGATAACAGTCAAACTTGATGATATTAATGGTCTTTTCCAACCTAAAAGATTCTATGATTCTATGACTCTGATCTAGAAGATGCATTAGTACAGAACTGAAGAACTAAGTCTGAAGAACTGATATCCAAATTCCCATTGACTTCTCCTTGACATAAATCTCAAAGGCTACAGAATCAGACTCACTTTATTTTATGCAATACATGGATGTTTTTAAGCTTTCATTTGCTAACAACAAGATCATGTAGCTCAAAGCAGCAACCAAGGATACCACACAGTATTTTACAAAGAAAGGATAATTTCCATACCAAGTTTTTTGAGTGACATTTAATGTTTGGCTCAGTCACCAGACTGAAACTTGACTTTGATCTGATATCTACTCCAGGGAAAACATCTTTGAAGAGTGCATTCCTTTCCCTCCGCACAGGCAATTGCAATGACTAGAAACAACTCTAAGTCCCCACCAGAGCTGGTTCAGGAATTCATTCACTATATTGAGAGGTAGGTTTCAAATCAACTTGGGACCCTGACTCACCCCACTAACTAAAAGACAAGAGACCTCCTGATAAAATATTCAGGACTTCGCAAGCAACAGAGAAAAATTATGAGAGCAATTAAAGACAGCACAAGTGTCCATTTAACCATGATGTAGTCTAGTAAGAAAGGAGTATGTCACAGATACCAGTGATACTCTCTCAAAACAGAGCACTGAAACAGGCTGCCCAGAGAGCTGGTGGAGTCTCCTTCTCTGGAGACTTTAAAAAGCTGCCTGGACTTGTTCCTGTGTGACCTACTCTAAGTGGTCCTGCTCTGGCAGGGGGGTTGGACTGGATGATCTCTAGAGGTCCCTTCCAATCCCTTCCACTCTGTGAATCTGTGTGCATCTGTGAATCTGCGTAAAAGAGCCCACATGTATGAGAAACTTGAAGATAACAAATTCAGGTGGGTAAAAGTGACAGACACCGCAGTTGCCTTGCACAGTGAGGAGGAGTGTCTTCCATCAGCTGTAATGAATTCTGTGTAAGCCCATTAACAAGCCACTTGCTTCTATTCTGATTTATCTTTCTGATCAATTAGATAACTTTTATTTATGCCTTAGGGCTGTGCTGTGTTGGCACGTGCTGTGCACTGTTCCCCCAGTCAATTTATTAGCCAAAGATGTAATTTAATCAGTGATTTCAATTTACCACCAGCAAATCACATTTACCATCATTATTTCCAATAATATTGTCTTTAAACAACGTGGTGCTTTGTTGTGTCTTCAGTATTGTCAATCTGGTCACATTAGGCCTCAACCTGCATAAAACAATGTGCTAGTTCCCCTGAGGATTAACTCTCTATTCTTTCACAGCAGACCCTGCATATCAAAATATAATCGAATTTTAAACAAATGCCTCAGGACAGTTGCTTGTCTACCTTTTCCTGTCCTGTTTCTGTATATCATAAAAAGCATTTAGATACAAAAGACTGAATCACAGCATCATATGTGCACTGAGGATTAAATTACTTTCATACCTTAGTGTATTGGGTCTGGCTGGGATGGAGTTAACTTTCCCCATAGCAGCCCTCACAGTGCTGTGCCTGGTATCGGTAGGCAGAAAGGTGTTGATAACACACCAGTGTTTTGGCCACTGCTGAGCAGTGCTTGCACAGCATCCAGGCTGTCTCTCCAACATTGCTCCCTTCCTCACCAATGGGCAGGATCTTTGGAGAGGACACATCCAGGACAGGTGACCCAAACTGGCCAAAAGTATATTCTATACCATATGATGTCTGCTCAGCAATAAGAGCTAGGAGAAGGGAGAAGGACAGAGAGGGGCATTCATTATTTATGATGTTTGTCTTCTGGACCAACTGTTATGCATATTGGAGTCCTGCTTCCCAGGAAGTGGCTGGGCATCGCCTCCTGATGGGAAGTAGAGAATAAATCTTTTGTTTTCCTTTGGTTATGCTCATGTCCTTCACTTTTGTTTTATTAAACTGTCTTTATCTTGACCCATGAATATTTTTTTTCCCATCTTATTTTCTGTCTGCCCCCATCCTGCTGAGGAGAGGAGTGATAGAACTGCCTGATGGACATGTGGCACCCAGCCAAGGTCAACCCACCACACTCAGTTACAGTTCTGTTACTTTCTGGCTACTGATCCAAATGGTCTCAACAAAACAACAACAACAAAAAAAGAAAAGCAAGCCTCCAGATCAGCCACCTATTCACAGATGTGTGAGTAGGGTAAGGGTGATGAAAAGGTACAGGAGCCGCTGCTGTGTTTGAGCTCTTCCCCAGACACCTTTTATCATAACTATGATATTAACATCCTTTGTGAAACATGGGCATGTCTAGGACAGGAGCCAAGGAGCAGTTGCCATAAAAAATATACCATCTGATTTCCATGGGTATCCAAGTCGATTACACAGAATAGAACTGCAAGTGGCTTACACCTTGCAGTAGCAGCAGCAAGGATTTTGTGAGGCTCGCACCTACCAATGCTGCAAACCAGCCCACCATGGGGGAACAGACTTGCAAAAGGTGAGAAGGGCCCTAAAGTCAGAAAAACAGAAGACTCTATTAGGCACCCTACAGGATCTGCAAACATGGAAACAGACTTTTTCTCAGAGATTTTCTTGGCTTATAATGCTGAAGACCCATGTTTGCAGCTTAAGGGTAATTCCTTGTCATCCTTAAGGCCTTAATTCCTTTGTTACCTGCTTTTCTGTGGTGTGGGGAAACAAGAATCTTTATGATTTTTTATTACATAAATATAACAAAACCAAGAGACGACTGAAGAGCTTCCTCCAAGTAAATGTGACATTTATAATTTTAAAAATGCAGGCCATTCTGAGTATCTGACAGTTTTGCATATAAGCTCCAGGCACTAAGCAAAAAGGTGCTGTAACAATGGTCTTCCAAAGAAAGAAAAAAAGACAAGATGAATGGTGAAAGATGAACAAGTAATGAATTAATTAGCACTTAAAAGATATACTTGCTTATTAAAAATAGGTTCTCTCATTCCAACCATTCATGATTCTTTTTAGTTGATATTGAAATCAAACCATTAATTACAGATTATTATTTCTAGATAATTTGGTATGTGTATAAACTATAATTTAGATGTCAAACATCAGGCTCTTACTGAACAGTATTTTATACATAACACCGGTTATGTTGTGTAAACATTATTTTTACTGTGGTTTCATATACTCTGCTTAGGGTTAAGTGCTAACATTTTTCATTCAATACTAGGGAACATGGATTTCCTTAAAATTACTAGCTGATATGGTTAATGGGTCTCAAAAACCTCGTATAAGAAATAACCTTCTGTGAATAGCAGTATTTTATACCCATATTATTTGAGTAAAGACTGTTAATAGCAGCAATGAACTCCATGAGTGAAAGTATTTGTAAGTATAAGTCTCTATTTATTCTACAATTTAGTTCTTCACATGCACATTTGTAATTGGCCAGAATTATGGAAAATAGAGTAAATCTAACCCCTTAGGTATTATTGAACTGGAATATACTTTTCCTGTTCAAAAAGCTTCTTAACATGGTACAGATAGGTGAGGATGAAAAATTCCAATTCTTCAAGCTAGAGAGACAGATGTTTTAATTCATTTGGGGAACATGCATGCTTCCTGTAAATGAGATTTGAAATGTGACAAGTTCTCCCACCTACTGCATGTCTCCATCCTTTCAAGTATATGTACTCACACCCCAGTAGCTTCACAAGGCTCAGTCTTGTTACTTTAAATAACCTGGGTCAATCCTCAGATGCAACAACCTGCCTTTTTGGCAGGTTGATAGGGACAGATTGTAGGCAGATTGTCCCACCTGGCATATCTATCCTTTACCTCTCTATCACCCAATATAACAAATATGTTAAAGGAAACAAGATAATATGGTTAGGGCCCTGTTTTACTAAATATTGTACTCAATTTGTAACAGAACAGACTCAAAAAAAGACCGTACTAGGCCCACATCTGCAGAGACTTTCACCAGACTCAGGAGCTGCAGCCAAGCACTTCTGAGCAGCTAGAAATCCAGGCCATTGTCTTTACTTGTTTTTGTAAGTGGTTTTGGTTATCTGCCTGCCATCATCACCAACCTGCAGCATGTTCACAAAATGAATTAAGGTCCCAGGTTATCATTCTGTGCAATAATAAATGCAAAATGAGCTTCCAGTTGCATGGATACAATCCAGTGTAAGAGCCTTTAAAGTGAATTAAAGGCAAGAACAGCACCAGAACGAAAAATACTTACAAGCTCTCAGAGAACAAACCATGATGTACTCTGCTCTTGTGAGACCCCATCTGAAGTACTGCATCCAGCTGTGGAGCTCTCAACATAAGAGGGATGTAGACCACTTGGAACGAGTCCAGAGGAGGCCACAAAGATGCTCCAAGGGCTGGAGCGCCTCTGCTATGGGGACAGGCTGAGAGAGTTGGGCTTGGTCAGCCTGGAAAAGAGAAGGCTCCGGGGAGCCCTCATTGCAGCCTTCCAGTACCTGAAGGGGCTACAAGGAAGCGGGGGGGGACTTTTTACAAGGGCTTGTAGCCACAGGACAAGAGGCAACAGTTTTAAATTGAAAGTGGGGAGGTTTAGATTAGATATCAGGAAGAAGTGCTTCCCAGAGAGGGTGGTGAGGCACTGGGACAGGTTGCCCAGAGAAGCTGGGGATGCCCCATCCCTGGAAGTGTTCCAGGCCAGGCTGGATGAGGCTTTGAGCAACCTGGTCTAGTCGAAGGTGTCCCTGCCCATGGCAGGGGGGTTGGAACTAGATGATCTTTAAGGTCCCTTCCAACCCAAACTGTTCTATGATTCTATGATACTTCCTGAAGCTTACTCCTTAGTCCACAGAATGCAAAATAACGCAATGGACTTGTACCCGATTTGCTACAAATTTAATTCCTTACTTGTCCCTTTCTTTCATATGTAAAACAAGAAGATTAAAGTTCTTTACAATACACTTAATTTGTGTTAGCATTCATCTTCCTATTGAAAAACTAAATAATTTGTTTCCAAGTGAACCTAAGGTGGAGTTTTGCTGTATTTAGAGAAGGAATGCTGAAGTAAAAAAACCCAAAATAAACCTCCAACGAAAAAAAAAAAACAAAACCAAAAAAACCCTCCACCCCAAAAAAACCAAACCCACCCAAAACCCAAACAACCAAATTTCAGAGATTTCCAAATATCCAGATGGGAATATCAGTTGGGCAGTGAAATTTTCCTACATTATATGCCTTCAAATTCAGAAGACACAGGCATACTACCACAGAGTATAGCCTGAATCATCTTGGTGATGACAAGTAAAGATTGGGCATTAGAGATTCCAGAAGTATTATCACAAAAAAATTTACCCTTTGTGCTTCATCACTGCACTGAAAATAACATCCAAAGCAATAATTTAGGTCTGCAGCTCTCAGAGGAATGAAAACAAATTATATTCCGTTCTCAGGAAAATTTGGCCAAGTCCACTGTTGATGAAGGTCCTATGTATTTAGAATTTGCATGAGTTATCTGAGGGAGCTGTGTACAAAGCTAGTTAGGCCAATAAAGTGTGAAGTAGTACAAGGTTATCCACTTCGAGACAAAAAATGAAAATGGTTTAACCAGAAGTCATTGAAATGCAGAGCTAACACAGTGACTCAGCAGCTAAATAGTTCATGACTTCCACCTGTATGCTTCATTTTAACTTATTTGTTTCTAAATACAATTATTAGAATAATAATACATTGCTTGGCAGTACTGCACCTTTCAGGATCACACCCAGAAGTTTCATTTAAACTCAATGGGAACCGGACTGTCCTAAGACAGTCTTCCTTGGATGGTTAAAATACAAAGGCATCTTTAGATAGGGGTGCAGTGAAAAAGCTCAGATCCTTTTTTGATGACAGGAAAAGAGGGGGAATGAAGGGAAGCAAATGCTCAGATGAAGACCAAACACACTCAAAATACATAGCCTCAGTCTGCCAGAAACAAACAATACATGAAGACAGCACGCTGGCTTCTATATTACTTTTTGAATATGTTACTGCTAAACAAAAAACTGAGCAAATTAATTTGTTTGAAGGGTATCCAGAAACATGGGCTCCCAAAGTGTGAGATCTACTAAACAGTAAATGTTCTTTGTAAAAAGTTCTTTGTAAAGATATATGAAAAGGAAGCTCAGCCTAATTCACAGTTAAGAAGTGCTTCTTCCAGCACTCCGCTGTGGCCTGTGTCAACCTCATTATTCTTAATAAGATAAGGACGCCTTGATACATGTTTCATTTTCTGTAACAGTCAAAATGGGTGATGCTGGAAAAGCTTTTCAAGCACATGACCTTCCTCTACATAACTGCAAGTTAGTACTTGTTTACAAGTGCTGGTATTGTGTTATGCTGGTATCATTATCTGTATTATCTGCAGCATAAATTGCATCATATATCTCAGTTTTTAATGACTCTTTTTTTGAAAGAAAATTCTGGTTTTATGATAATACAAAAAACTCTCCACGCAGAAAATATTGGCAGTTTTTAATTTTTCCAAGCTATTATTACTAACAGTACCTCATGTTTCTGCCAGAAGTCATTCACTGGTACTCAATTGCTATATAAACTGTAATTAATTAGGTTTCTCAACACGCTGGTGAGGTACTGTGGCTATTATTTCCATCATACCAAGAGATTAAATGACCTGTTCAAGGACACAGAAAGAAATCAGAGATTCAGATGGAAGGTTTGAATCCTAGGTTCCTGGGTTTAATGGTGACCAACACTTCTTTTGCTGGAAAGGAGCCATCATAAAAATTTTAATGAGTAATCTGTTAAACATCGAATAGTGCATTAGGCAGACTATCAGTATCAGTGTGCATAAATACATAGTCTCCAAGCATTTCATCTTTGCTCCAAGACAAATAATGTGAACAATAATGAAAAAGATGTATCAGAAAAGAGATCAGAGGTTAATTGTTATCACATTAAACTCTAAAAATATGCTCCCCTTTAACACCTCATGACAGATGCCAGAAAAGCAGACAGAATCTGTCACAAGGGAACAAAAGATGCTAATTTGCAGATAAGCCTACTATAGTCTACAGTAATAAAGTCACCTCTCGTTGTTTCTTAATAATGAGCTGTCAGACGGCAGGATTATAGCGTGGTTTGACACCAAACCGCTTCTCACAGAGAGCCACAGCATTTTGACAACACTCACCTCCTTCGCTCTGCTGGGATATTTCAATTCCATTACTTACAAAACAGAACCCAATTTCATTCGTAGTACAAACCAACTTTGAAACCCTTAACGTAATTCTGTGGGGTGAGCAGGCGTGAGGGAAACCACTTCACACGCAAACAAAATCACATTACTAGATTATCCTTTCTCACAAATAGACTCCCTACTCTGCCTGGTACCCTCTCTCTTTTTCCCCTTGCCCCAGGGCACAACTCAGTACTATGCAGCATATTGCCTTATGAATCTTCTTCAACTACCCAATTATGCTGGTGCACCAGACTTGTCATTACCATGACAGCTGCGTGCCGTATGCAGTACATGCTGTCAGAGGTGAAAGATTGTACACAAGCATCCCGCATTTCCATTACAGTGCGGAAAGTGAAGGGGAAGGAAGAGACAGACACAAACACACACACACCCTCAACAAACAACTTCGCTGAAGAGGCTGATTAAAAGCAGAGGTTAAGATAATTTTTTTAAGTGGTAATATAATTCCCAGACATTCTGGTGCTGTCCCTGCCTCCAGCAAAATTCCTCCTGTGTATTTTTTTGTCATGATAATCAATGAGGTGGTGTAAGTACATTTTAAGCACTTTCAACGGAGTTGAATAAAACAGTCTATCATCCTGCAGTTCCTCCAAAAGGAGAATGAAGCCTTGTATTTTCTTCCTCTGACCAGTTTTCTTCTTTTTAAAAAGTAAATACCACATTACCACTCATGCAGAGACCCACCCACAAAACCCTGAAGGCTGTCACTGCAGTCATTGAGCTGTGCTGGCACTAATAGGCTCCCAGGTATAGGAAGGGGTACAGAAATGATACAGGGCACTTGCCCTCTAGGTGAACAATGCTGGCTGAGCACAGAGATCTGAGCCAGGACGCATCTGGTAACTGCACTGAGATGGATCAAAGCCGGCACTCACGTGGCGGGAGGTAACTGATGTTACGCCTCTGAGCATATGTTTACGCAAGGTGCCAGATGCCCTCAGTTGCCACAAATATCAATGAGACCGCACCCTGCAAGCATCGTGGCCAGTCTCTCATAGTATCAGACTGTTACGGACAAATACACAGCGCAGGTGAGTGGTCACAGTTCGCAGGAATGTGCTGCGGATTTTCTAATTACACCCAGTGTTCGGCACTTATGTTCTGCGTCCTACTTCCTCCTTCCTGAATTATTCCCATCAGGCCTCTACCAATTCTTCATGTGATCATGCAGTTCATTACAGCTGTAAATATAAACATCCATTTTCCACAGCCTATCATTATTAGGAAACCAGAAGGGAAAAAATATCCAGATTAACAGTAGACATACTGAGATTTCTTCTTCCCTTAGTAATGGATTTTCTATTTTAAACCAATTAATAATATGCTTGTAGAAAACAATAACTGCAGTATGTATAGCTAAGAAAGTTAAGGAGTCTTTCTAAAGACAAGCAGGCAGAAAAGGCTTTGTAATTTAATTAACTCATCATTCAAAATTAATTTCATCTACGTCAACAGAGACAAACAGAAGCAACCTGAAACCTCTGGTCAAGTATTCTAATACCAGAACTCAGTAGATATATCTTCACAGTCTGAAATGGAGAAGGGAAGCAGCTGCAGAGAAGGGAAGAAAATAGAACTCCCACCTCTCCTCTGCAAAGTGGGAATAAAGTGTTTATTACTCCGCGTCAGCTGTTTGCTTCTCATAGGATGATAAAACACATGAAGCTCTTGAACGAGATCTAGAGTTAATACCCTGTGCACAGGACATACCCAGCACATTTGTCTAGCTAGAGGGCCTGTGAGGTTGAGGTTGTGAGGACTCAGTGCAGCCTAGTGAGGCACCTTTCACTCAGCTCTGTGTATAACTAAAAGAAAAAACTTTGGTTCCTTGAAAGAGCTATGAGAAAGAGTGCTCTCAGAAATCAGCATCCTATCATGAATCATGATAGTGTTGGTCTCGTGTTCGGACAACATCGCTGCTTTCAGGACAATAAGCAAACAGGTAAGTTTGTAATCTCACTCTTATTTCAGAGTAAGTAACACAGAAGACATACAAAATGGGTAGACAAGGCATAAGCACTGAAAGGTAAGGGTTCAACGAAATGTTAAAAAATAGGAATTAAAACACTTCAGTATCAAACATTTACTCTTTCAAAACTTTGCTCCTCTGCAAACACCCTGGAGCATCATTCTATCGCCTTCTTAACGGTGTACTCACACCAATTTTGACAACAGACTTAACCCTGTTTGAAAAAAGATCTTTGAATATGGGGTTGGAATGAGTTAATCTGACAAATATCAAATACGCATAATTGTTACTAGTTATGAAAAGTGCAGCTGTTTTATAACAGAAGGTTGAAAATTTCCATATGCTTTAGATTATTATGATTTCTTTAAAAATCTACAGCAAGCTAAAAGCCAAATGTAAATCTCATCTCTGATAATGACATTTTTCTATGTAAAGTGAATTGCTTCCATTTTAAATAATCCTTTTTTTTTTTTCCAAAAACAAGTATTCCAAAAATTTTAAAATATTTGGGTCGTCACACACTCCTAAAGTTAACACCCTCTTACAAAGCTACAAGGTCAGAGACACAAATGAACACACAACCATGTTAGTGGTAAGAAGCTATAAGTAATTATTTATTTTTATGACTAGTCTTCCTCCCAAGCTCCCTTCAATTGGCTAAAGTTAGTGAATCTTCTTCACATTGCTGAAGCTTTGTAAATGGGAGCACTACATGGCTGGAGGACGTGACAACATTTCAGTCTTAAAAGATATGTTTCGTAATAGCTGGACAGCATCAGTATGAAACCTGAAGGAAGGCAGAGAGCTCTAGTTTTCAGCTTTTTAGGGGCATTTAGTGTGATTAAGTTCTAGTTTATCTTAGCTCTACAAAATCACTCTCATGCTTAACATTTTTTAACATCTATTTTCCCTCTTGGCATTTTGGTACATTTGAATGTTAAATCATCTGCAATTCTGGCTGTCAAAAATAATTTTCATAGCCTGGGATTAATAGTCTTGAACGACATTGTGTATTTTGCTAAACACATACAAATCTCTTCCTGATGTGCTACGTAAGAAACCAGAGGTGCTAAATTCAACCTCCATACTGAAAAGCAATGCTGTAAATTATAGGGGATATATCTCTAAGTCCTTCTAAAAGGCAAAAATACCATACTATCTTGATTAACAGAATGAGAAATTCAGAAATCAATTGGTGATAAGAAGATCCATTTTCTTGAAGGAAGGAGGAAATTCCTCACCGACTATTTAGTCCCTCACCTCTCTGCACACACTTACACCCCCAACAACAGAAATTAAAGATAGCACTTTGGGCAATGAAGACCTCAAGTTACCAGAACTCATGGGATCATTTGCAGTCCATGAACCACTGATGTCAGCAGGCTCTCCACATGTACACCAGTGAAAATGAATCACAGCTCCCTTTCAGGAAGTTCTTTTATTTTGATTCTGATTAAAATTGATCCTTTGATTTTGAAGGAAAGCATATTCTCCCAAACTTGCACTGCCATTACTATTACCATCATTCAAATTACTAATGAAATTTTCAAGTCCGAAAATTATACTTAAAGTATACTTTAAAATTAATTAATACAACAAAAGCAATTCAGCAAGGGAAATTATCACCTTTTTGATTTGAAGAAGGAAGAAAAATAAAAGCATGTATGATAAAATTTAAATATATCTAAAATAGTATTTCCCCATTGTCTCAATACACCTGCAGGACTATGCTGTATTCACACCTTATTAGCTATAATTATTGCTGTCAATATAAAAAATTTTTAAAAAACCCAACCAACCAAAAAAACCCCAAAAAATCCCCAACCAAATAAAAACAACCTAATGGAAGATAGTGAAAGAGGACAGAATATTGTGACCAAGATGTTCTACTTCAGTAAAACTGATAGTGAATACCCTGCTTGTGTAGAGAATTTTTCGAAAATCTTTCAAAATCCTTCTGTAGAACATGTAGTGCTGGCAGACCACAGTGCTACTCAAAGAAAGATGTCAGCTGTTTTAGCAGATCTTATACTTCAACAACAGAAACGGCTACCTTTTGCTGACTTCCAAATTTTTTTTCCTTTAATCTGCTGTTACGTTTTATTTCAGCATTAGGCCTCCTCTACATAAACTGATCCAACTGACACCTATAGGTCACACTCAGGAGACTGGGAAATAGTCCTAGGAGTGTTTGTAGAACCAAATATTCTAATAAACTGTATTTACAGTTCATTTATTAAACTATCAGATAATGCCTTACTGTACCTGAAATCCAGGATCTAAATAGTAAAAAAATAGTATAAATAGTAAAAATCATCTTCCACTGCAAGCACAACAGAGACTCATCAACCTCTGAAGATTATGCTTGCATACCTAGAACATCTTTGAGGAACCAGTCTGGGGGCTGAGCACAGCCAAATCTCAAAAGCACCTACTGCCACGGAGGACTAAGAGGCGGAGAGCCTTCACCGTCATCATATGTCACTGAGCCCTAACGAAGCAGTAACAATGCAAACTGCGTGTATTAAGGAACCATGAGAGAAGGTTCAAAACATGGAGCTGAATGGATAAGGACTCAGCTAGAGATGCTATCTGAGCATTCAATAGAAGGAGCTCTACATTGTGACAGTATGTGCCTTCAAACTGACGTAGCTAGCTTGTACTACAGAAATAGAAAGGTTTTGTTCACTAAACTTACGGTGAAACATAGCTGAGGGTCAAAGCCTTAAAAGAAATCATTTACATACCTGTAGGGGATACACTGCTGCTACATACTGTTTGGGACAAAATCAGACTGTGAAACAGTCTTCATTTTACATCATAATATTGCAATAATTTGAATTGACAGAATTAAAAAAAAAACCACAACCCACAAACCTACCCAAACCCAAACAACAACAAAAAAACCACAAAAAAAAACCAAAACAAAGAAAAACCAAACCAAACCAAAAAACACCAAACAAATGTAGCATCATATTAGAAAGATTTGAATGTATTAGCAATGTAAGTCTTCTGGAAAATTGCCTTCACGCATAGACAGTCTTGTAAATACCAGATTTTCTGTTCTTTTCTTATGCACCTTTTAATAACACGGCATATTTAAACTGCCATGGGACAAAAACATTTATTAGCAGAAATACTTGATAGGAATAAAGCTAGGATGGAAGCTATCTTCCTCTTTAACTGTGTTGCAGAGCAGCAGCCCCCTGGTCTCTCCCACGCCCAAACTCTATGTGGAATGGCTGCTAAATTTATGTGGGAGTAGACCTACCAGTTTTCCTGATCTGCTCCTGCTTATCATGACCTCCATCTGAAACTCTGCTCTAAGGGACTGCACAGACATTTCTGAAAAGATTGTCTGGTTTTTGCAGGGACACTCTGCATAAGCTCGTCAAAATATTTTAAGCTTCTAATGCAGGAGTATAACATAGACCCTTATCAACAGGATAGAACCAGGGGCTGTGTAAGAAACAGGTGACATTGCTCTATCTAAAGTAGAATTTCACTCTCCAGGCTATGTGTAACTTCCGAACATTTCAAAGTTTTTTATTACATCCTTCTGAGCAAAAATATTCTGCATTTGTTTCTATCAGTCTGACATTTAAGAACACTTACAGAGGCAAAAAATGCAACCCCATTTGGTGCAACTCATAAGCAATAAAGATCATTTATGAGTTTTGAATCTAATCACAGCAAATTGCTAAGATGACGGACATAAACTAGGACACAGCTTCCTTGGGTTTTAAAGATTTTTTTTCCACCCCATTTACAGTAAACAGCAGAAATACCTTCATCATTTATGGGATGTTAAGGTTGTCTGGGAAACTGTTCTCCATTTAACTCCTATTGCCATTTAAAAAAGGAGAGGTGGGGGTAGAAGATGAATTCTCCATATCAGAGGAATTACATCCAACAAATGGCAAAACAAATTGTGACATGTAGCACTTGTTGCCCAATTGCTTTTCAGTCACGGCTTGGGGCCAAGCATCGCTTGTCTATTTGTTTCGCACTAACAGCTGGACACACTTATCCATGGGAATCTGCCTTCCTAATGAATTACATTTAACAACATAATTTATAGATCTTTTCCAAAATCAAAATGGAGATGCTACAGAAGCTTGGGATGTATTAAAGACAGAGACCAACCTTCTCCTCTTACAGGGGCCCACACAATGGAGGTGTGTGCACAGCGAGTACTTCCGGCCACATAAGAGAAGGGCTGTGCTAGTCCTCTCCCGGTGTGGGGAGTGAAGACAAGAAGCCTTCTAACAAAACCTTTTCAAACTGGGGCTACACCAGGAAGCACACACAGCTGCAGTACAGTGCAGAAGTCGTCAAGAGAAGAGGCAGACGTATGAGCTTCACTCTCTGGTATGTGGGGTCACAGACTGAAAGCAAGGCAGGTGCCATCTTTCAAACCTGCAGGAGACCATCCTAGCTTGGGAGAGACTGGACACAGGAGCACATCTCATATATACTAGCTTCGGCAGGACTGAGATGAAGCTGTGCATTTAAAACAGTTTGCAGCTGATACAGAAAAGGTGCTTCAGAGGCCTTGGTCAACGTGCCCATGCAGACACCGTGTGTGTCTTAGCCACAGCTCTGAGTGATGCTGCTTCGGGTATGCAGTTCCCCTTGGGGGTCTAATGCTCTCTCTCTCCCCTCATGTCCATGGATGCTCCTACTTCACTGTGAAAATGTATTATCAGTGTATGGATATGCCATAACAGTTCTTGGCATGTTCAATTTAGTAATGACAGTGTGTGTCAGTCATAGCAGATCCCAGAGGTTGATTCAAATACGTTCAGGGCAAGCTAATAATAGCTACTACGCTCAGCAAAATATAAATGTTTTAATTTTTTTAAGTACATATTTACCTTTGCACAGCTGGTGTGACTAAATGGCTGCCAGGAATGAAAACAGGATACAAGAACCATTACTAAAGAAGTAAAAATTATCATAAATTTGCATAAAATTTAAAGAAATAGTAAGTGCATTAAACTGTATCTGGACTCAGACAATGAAGGTTTATTTGCAAATGTAAGTAAATTACTGCAGCAAGAAAACGTTATTTCAGGAAAAAGATCTTTGCTAACAGAAAGGATGTTCCTATGTTAGCAATCTTTGTATATTGTGGATACGCACCCAACTAAAAAGTGCACTGTGCCCACGTGGAGTAAACCAGCAAGCGTAATACAGTAATTGCCGTGAACTTAAGGTCACTACTTTCTGAGTACTGAGAGAAAATAACTAGTATAAGCCCAGAGATCTTAGTAGTGTGCATCTCTCTGCTGCTACCAGATGTACACTGTCTGCATTGGTTTTATTTTTTTTAGGATATAAAGGAACTTTTATACTTCAGAAGAAAAGAGAATTGGCAACATTCCCCCAAACACACTTATGTGCTGCACCTCGGGGGTCCAGCCCGAAACTTTCTTTTGCTTTTGTTTTGTCTTTACATAAGAGAGTCCATATGCTTTACCAACATATCCATATGCCTTTCCTTTGTGTCTCCGAATAAAGAATTTGGGGTTTTCTTTTTTTAACTAACCAAGATTCTGTTAATATGTATAGGATGTTAAATGAAAGCATGAAATGGGAATTTAAGAAAAAAAATCTAACCAGCTTTCTTTTCACCTCTGGAAGTCCACAAATGGCTTCTTGTATATTTGAGGACTACTACTACATGAAAAGGTAGAACAGAACAATCACAAGTAAAATTCCTTTCTCTTTCAGGGTTCCTCTTTACTACAGCCTCTTACTTAAGTCATTACTTAAGTAATGGCACAAGCAAGCCAGGAGGTTCCTGGAAGGCATTCATGTCAACTTCCTTATCCAAGTGATAGAGGAGCTGATGAGGACGGGTGCCAGGCTGGACCTTGTTCTCACCAACAGGGAGGGGCTGGTGGGAATGTGAAGCTCAAGGGCAGCCTTTGCTACAGCAACCATGAAATGGTGGAGTTTGAGATCCTTACGGAGGTGAGGAGGGTGCGCAGCAAGCTCGCTACCCTGGACTTCAGGAGAGCAGACTTTGGCCTCTTCAGAGAACTGATTAGGAAGGTTCCTTGGGAAGAAGCTCTGGAGGGAAGAGGGGCCCAAGAAAGCTGGCGAGTATTTAAGGACCTTCTCCTCCAAGCTCAGGAGCGATGCATCCCAATGAAGAGGAAGTTGGGTAAAAGCAGCCGGAGGCCTGTGTGGATGAAAAAGCAGCTCCTGGACAAAGTGAGGCAAAAAAGTGCAGCCTACAGTGGGTAGAAGAAGGGACAGGTACAGCCTGGGAGGAGTAGAGGGAAGTTGTCCGAGAGGTCAGAGATCAGGTTAGGAAAGCCAAAGCCCTGACAGAATTGAACCTGGCCAGGGACATCAAGGCCAACAAGAAGGGCTTCTATAGGGGACTAAAAAGAAGATCAGGGAAAATGTGGGCCCTCTGTGGAAGGAAATGGGAGAGCTGGTTTCCTAGGATACAGAGAAAGCCGAGGCGCTCAATGATTTTTTTGCCTCGGTCTTCACTGGCACGGGTTCAAGCCATACCCCCAGGGTACAGGAA
>NW_010228903.1:0-1254 GCF_000690775.1 Eurypyga helias
GTACTGCTCCAGCTCCCTGCTTTGGAGTACCCCACTGGTGTGCTGGGACGCAGAAGAATGGCTGACAAAAAATCCTGTTGGTCTTCTACCTGAAATTCATGTTTTTCTGAGAGCATCCAAACTAGAATAACGATCACCATGAATGACCCGCACGGAGTGAGGAGCCACTCAGCATTTGCAGAGGTCATACAAAGTGAACTAGACCAACGTACACAAGTGCTCAGCATCCCACTAACGCATCCACGCAGGCGTGAACATCCACGGCTGCACAAGTTACCCTGAGAAACTATGGAGTTTTATTACATCTGCCAGTGAACTTCCAAAGGAAACTTCTGCTTCCAAGATTTAGAGGTACTCTGCAGCACTGGCTGGCTTTGACAACTTAGCAAATCTCCAGGTTTGATCCTGCAAGGCTCAGCGATATTTTTAGCTCCCTTCTGAGGGGAGAACCAGCTCACCACCTGGCATCGACACAGCACCGGTGGCTGCGCTTATGCAGGAAAAGAGAGAAAGGGAATTAAGCAGATTTTAAAACTCAAATTCTAACAACCAGCCACTCACCTTTGCGTTAGCACAGTGATGTTTCACCTCGCAATGCCGGTGGTTGTGGGGACAGGGTTTCTTTGATCAACCTAAAGATGTAGAACTGTAGGAGCACAGCAGTTGTGCAACTTAATGTCAGGCAGGAATCTGGCTCCCCTTCATCAACTCGGTTGTTTCCTGTTTATCAGATTAATTAAAGACTGAAATTTGATTTTAATCTCAATTTCAGGTTTTAATTTTCAAGAACTATCATATTCCCCTTATGTTCAGAATATAAAACAGGATCCTTTACCCACACAGTTCTGTTCTAATCAAAGACAAATAAGGAATATCCAGGATTCTGCTCTTACTCTCAAATTTGAAAGACCATAAAAGCATTAATTACATGGGGAAAGGAAAAGCTCAAGTAAAGGAGGAAGATTAGAAAGAAGGTGAGTCTATATTCCCTAATCTAGTGACTAGCCAAGGAGATTTTTCAATACAAGGACAGCGAAAAGGTAGTTACCTGCTAAATATCTTGTTGAAAAGAAATCCTACACTTGTGCTTTAAGCAGAAAAGCTAGCTACAAGGAAAGCAAACAATACTTCACATTTTAAAAGATATCAAGGGGCATTTTCAGTGTGGGAAACCTAAATCTTTAGTCTGCACCTTGGTAGTCAGAACAAATTAACTGTAAACGGATGTGGCTGTCGTCATCTCATCATAAAAGT
>NW_010228903.1:1285-4437 GCF_000690775.1 Eurypyga helias
GCAGCAAACGTGGGAGAGGGGGAGCGAGGTGAAAGTCTTACAGCTGGAAGCCCAGATGTTAAGGGACCTCAGTGTGAGATGCTCCGTGTAAAATCAGAGAGGAAAGTTAAACTACACTGCACCAAAGTGAGTACTTCAGGATGACTTTGCAAATGTCGATGGTGAAACTATGGAAAGCCACTCTGACACCCCAAGAGCATCAGGAGAAAATACAGTTGTGCAGTTAAGATTTATGTATTGCTTTTAAACGATCAAGGTCCGATTTCAGCTTTACTATAGTCTTCCACTCAGATGAGCCATGGATTCCCTCTGTGCCTCAGTTCTTCCTCCGTAAAATGGAATCAAAAACCATTTCTTCACCCAGAAGGAGCCGGTCTTACCTGGATGTCAGTGGAAGCTGGTACCATACTACCCACCTGTGCAGTAGACAGCCTGTTTTCTGAGCAACAGATACATGAAATAAGGTACTGGCTAAAGACGTATGAACTTCAGATATTAAAACTGGAACATTTTGTACCTGGGAGAGCACCCAGCTGTCAGCCACATCCCCACTGGGGCCAGCTGGAACAGTCATTTATTTGGGGGTGGAACATCTCCATCAGAACACATGGCCTGAAAAGTGTGATGGCTTATATGTTTAAATAGATGGATTCTTGGTTCCTGAAGATGTAGCTGAGGAAAACAACACAAAAATATAACCTTTAAACTTCTCTACCTTGGAGCGCAATGTTTCCACAGGGGCTTCAGCTCAGCTCCTTCATGTGCATGTACAAAACTGCTCACTTGTGCATATTAAATTGGATTTGGGTGTAGTATATGCTATTTGCAGGACAGGATTTTATTTCAGAAGGATTTCAGTGTGAAAAAGGGGTAAGATAAGCAGGAAGTAAGTCAGGGAATAGGGTTTTTCCAATGCATTAATGCCTGCAGCAGTTTTTGTTTCAATACAAATAAAAGGCAAACCAGCACAGCTCATTGATGCGTAAGTGCACAGGTAAATGTCAGTGAAAATACAATACGAATCTCTCCTAATATCATTTGATGTGGGGAAAAAAAAAAACCAAACCCTGATTTTCATGGCTTTTAACTTCATACAGGTCTGTGATTTTGTGCTGATGTTTAACTCGGGAAATTAAGAGAGAAGATAGCTGCATTTAGAGAGGGTTAATAGAGTCACCATAGATAATGTAGAGAGATGCTGCTAAAACCCTAATAGATGCAGATCATTTAAAATTTGACAGGCTCACTTAAGATCAGATACAATACATGCCAGAGACAGCTCTATGTTTGCCGAGTAAACAAAATAATGATAGATTGGGCATGTCAGCATAACCCAGGTGGAAAGGTGGTTTAAGGGATGCGATGACAGCTCTCTGCCCAGAGAAGCAACTGTTTGCTTTAGGGGTTTGGTTTTGTTACGGGCAGGTTTAGAATTGCACTGAACAGGTTAAAGGCAAACAGCCACGGAAAGGGGAATGGAGCAGCTGGGAGTGGGAGGTTTGGGATGACCTCGCAGAGGTGCACCAGCTGATAACATACTGGAGGGTCTTAGAGGTGCTATCAGGAAGACCAAGCTTACAACATTAAGGTGCTCCTGCCTTCCATGAAACAGCTTCTTTCCAAAATTACAGGTTCTATCAAAATCAGTCCCAAAATGAGAAGGAGGAGGACTGCATTAGTCATCAGATCCTTCAGGAAACATCACTGGAATAATAAACTACAACAAAGCATTGGATTTCCAATGAGCTAAAGTGTCACCCTGCTCTATAACTCTGTCCCTGTGTACAACTTACAACTAAAATGCTATTCAGCGGATTTCTGTCTTGGCTGACATCTTGGGCAAGTTACTTTTTTCTCGCTACTCCGTAACAACGGAGTTAAAAAGGAAGATTAGCCCAGTCTGGAGGCACACCTCAGTAAGCAAGGTCTTAGCCTGCAGAGCACTTTGGTAGCACTCCTCGCTCCAGAGTTTGGGAAACTCTAAAACATATTTGCTTTTTTTAAAAAAAAGAAAACAGACCTTTTCACTTGTGGAAGAGTCTCCTCACCTCACAGACGAGCATGTCCTAATGGGGTTTGTCTCCATCCAAATTACTCCAGCAGTTAATTTCACACCTAAGCAGCTTAGCTAAGAACAAGCCCCACTGAGACTTATCTCTGGGTTTATGTCCTTCGCTGAGCCACATGGGTATGTCCTCAGGGTCACAGCCATCATATCAGGAATCCAGGAGGGCACAGTCTGGGAGGATGCAGGGAACATGCCTGCCTGGTCCTGGACAGCCAGTACTGGGGGCAAAACCAGTCATATTCCCCATAAAGTCTTTTTAACCCCTTTCTAAATGATAGTGAAAAAGCACCTTCCACGAGCATGACTTAGTAACCCTTTCACATCAGAACAAGCTTCTTAAGGAAGTTCTCTGAGTTAAAGGACAGCATAAGAATGGGTAAATTAAACAGCATTACAACTCTAGATGGATAACTTCTTTCAGAATTAAGTCAGTCAATTTAATTAAGCCTTATTCACTTCCAAGGCAAATATTTTTTCATGGAGCAATGAGTGATATAAAATACAATTCTCCAAAGTAATTGATGTGTATATATATACAATGTATCTAATGTATATAATCGATGTATATAGTATATATATAACAAATATGATTACTCTGCATAAGGAGAAAAGAAAGTAGCAATACAACCAGCTTTTAATGGCAGCTGTTACTGAATCAAAACCCGGAAGTTCGACAAACTTTAGAAAAATATAACAATATAAGAATAAATCTTTAAGTCATATTAACTATCTAGAATCAGACTCTCACTGTGTTTATTTTGGACATTTTGCCACATCCATATGATTGTTGCTTTACATAAACATTTCCAAATGAGAATTTACAGTGTAACTTTTCTGTCTGCCCCTCACACAGCTGAGAATTCCCTTCCAGGTGGCAGGACTGGGAGAAAGAAAACTAGTCTTCAGGTGTACAAACCACTGAAATTCCCACTTATGACTCTGCTCCAAAACGAATACCCAAATGAGAAGAAAATCTGAATTTGCCATGGAATAATCATCCTCTGCTCTCACAGCAGCCTCTCCTCAGGCTGAAATTCTGGCCACACTGTGGGTAATGGCAAAGCTCTCTAACATCAGCACAGCA
>NW_010228903.1:4447-10729 GCF_000690775.1 Eurypyga helias
CTATATCCAAACTTGAAGCTCTAAACTACATAGAATGACCTGGGCTTATGAAACTTAAATTATTATTATTTATTTTTAATGCTTATATCTTCAGCCATTTCTTCAATGTATGTTGATTCAAACCCTGAAATTTTTAACTAATGGCCTACTTACCCTCTATGTTTATTTATGTAAACATAAATCCTCTATTTTTCCATTCAAAGACCACACTTATTTTTCCAGTAACAGCTTTTCTTATATCTTTTAGAGAAAATAACAATCCAGTAAAGAGAAAACAGGAAAATATTATGCTGAAAATAACTTCCATCTCTCCATAGAAAATTTAAATCGATTTGATGCTTCACCTGGAGTAAAAGTCAGAAATCTCATTTCATGACATATGGCAAAGCACCTCCAACACAGCTGGGAGCACCCGTTCTCACATGACAAATCTGCATAACAGGCTTTGAAAGAGAGCAAACACATGTCTAAACCAGGGAAATCACAGCTCCTGACCTCAAAGGCGGCACACAGCTCCATAAACTCAATAACCCCACAGCTAACCTCTGCTCTTGTGAAAATCTGGGCCCATCGGAGATATCCATGGGCTCCAGAGGCAACCTCTCACTCAATTCCAAGAGCAGAGCAGGTCTCGTGCAAGAAAAGCAGCCTGATCTGTATGGAATGGAGGGCACAGGGTGGCCACGTGAAGAGCATGGTCTTTGCATAGCCAGCAGGAAACTTGGGGGTTTTCAGAGATTAATCAGATATACCCATCAATTCTCTCCACGTTTGGTAATAAGAGGTCCATGCCATACACCAGTCCACATTCAAAGGTTTCCCAGCAAGATACAAGCATCACTCAGAGCTTTTGGCCTAAAGTCACATTATTTTCAATTTACAAACAACCAAGGCCCAGAAGTACACGTCATGGCTTGCCAAGTCATTGTCGTTTTCAAAGGCATCATGCACCCTGTGATTTAATTACAATAATTAGGTTGCCTCTCCTCCAGTCGCAGGTTGGAGCTCTGCACCTTGCTGCTTTGCCAAAAGGAGATATCCCCATCCAGCCGGGGGGGCAATGGCCAGGGGGCTGTGGTCACTGCAGCTGCAGACAGTGTCCTCCTACACGTAGGTGCCTGTTTGCTCGGTCACTTACCTGTGACTACATAATTTTATATTTTCTTTAAGGCTATAACTGTTTGTTCTGGGGAAAAGATCACGTTTCTTTCTCTGCCACGAGAGCCGCAGGGGCAAGGCAAGGTGCACAGTTAAGATTTCCTTTAATTCGTAAAAACTGAATCCACATGAAGCCAAATCTAATAACCTTGCAATGAAAATGTAATCTTTGCCATTTTACCTCAAGTAGGAATCTTGAAGATAAAAAAGGTTAGCATTTTCTAATTTCCTTGTAAATAAAAATTGTGGTAACAGATTTGCCTTTAGGGTTTTCTTTTTTTTCTTCTTCTTTTCTTTTTTTTCTTTTCTTTTTTATAAATCTATCCTACATATAAAAGAGCTGTGAATAAAGAAACATAGAACAAGAACAAATCTTTCAAACATAGCACTGAAATAATGAACACTTCCGTGCTCAGAGTCGGTTCTCATTAAATTAGTGCAGTCCTAATTTTCCTTTTAAGGAACACCAACTTCTGCTGGAGCAACAGCCAGGACCAAACCCAGAAAAACAGAGTTCCACAAATAACCATCTTTCTGAACAAGAGAACTCCCATAATCATGTCAGCTTAAACATGGGGGAAGTGCTATCAAATTCTCAAATTCCACCCTTATAAATACAGAAAGCATTCCTCACCTCTCCCCCCAAAACCGAAGGCAAGGGGAATTTGCCTAAAGCAGCCAAAGTAAAAACTGAGCGAGGACCTCAGGGTTTGAACTGCTGGCAGGCATTTTAATTTGAAAACAGTGTAAAACATGTAGGGGAGCCAATATTCCATCCACAGGAGAATATTAATAAAGTTTCCTTTTTATTATTATGCCTGTCTGTATTGTGGTTTAAAATCCACACAGGGATTGCCAGAGCTTGTTAGCTGGCTTTAATAGTTGCATTAATAAATCCTATAAACTAATTGTGTAGTGACTAAGTTAATTACATTCAAATGAGGTAGTATATTTCTTCTACAAATATGATAAAGAATTTATAAAGAGATATGCTCCTGTCTGGGAGCCCAGAAATAATATCCAGCCAGCAACCCAAATCCAGCTGTAATGTGTGATTAAATTGATGGCTGTGGGGATAAGCAAACTGCAGCAAAGGCAAGAGATCATGAGGAAATATTAAACTGAATTATTTACACAACAAAATAATGAATGAAAGCAGGGCGCAGAGCTTTCCACGTGGGCAGCAGTTTAACTTCCGGCCAAAGGTGGGAATCTGATCCTAAACCTCCATTATTTTTTTTAACAGGCAAGGACAAGTATATGACCCTATGTAATAAGAACCATTTTTTCCATAGGTCTTATAAGCAGACCGTGAACTTTAGCTCCCATCAAACAGAGGTGATGGTTTGTGTGCTGAGCAGAGAAAGCCACTTTGGAGATGGAGGTAACTTATTGGTCCCATCCTGCCCTGCAGGAACCTACTGCCCCCAGAATCACCCTCCTGGGCCTCCTTCTCTGCTAGAATGTATTACTTCTGCCTGATTGTAAGTCCCAAGCAGTCCTCCTCTCCCAGATGAAAATTTTGGGTTACTTTGGGCCAGCGGTCATGTTAAAAGACCTCAGCTAATGAGCCAGCAAGTAATCAAAGCCACAGAGTAGTTCCAGGGCACAAAGGGTGGTTTACCTCCTCTTTATTAAATCCAGTCATCTTGCCCTAAATTTAATGGAGAAGCTAGTCCTGGCAGAGCTGTTGCCATCACCGAAGCTCCAGCCCCTACTAAAGGTGATCCAAAAATTCCCAGTGGCTTTGGTAAGACCCAGGCTATCTTGGGCAGGGGTGTGAAAGGGGGCTCCTTGCTCTGCCCAGCATCCATGAGGTAGGGTAGAAACAACCTCACAGCTGCTAACACGAGGGTGAAGCTGGAAATTTTTGCTGCAGATGGGATGATTCTCTCAAGCAGACCCTCAGCATGGCCAGAACACCAAATTGAAAAAGTACAGGCATGAAAAACCCAGGGTGTATAAATAAAGAAACCCAAAATCTTGAATCTGCAATTCAGGTCAAAAATAAGAAAGTTGAATTTCAAGATGCTGAGTATCCAACTAATAGGTGATAGCTGGGGCTTATCACTGAGAAATCTGTAGCCAGGCCTGATTAGGAGACAGATTTTGGCTTCTATTTTTGAAAATATGGGCTGAGAAGACTTTCATATCATGCTCCACTTGCACAGGCCTATTCATAAAATAAATGCCAAAATTCAAGGTTTCCAGCTCTAACAGAGGTAAGCACACTTATGGGTAGAAGAGACAGATGGTGCAGCAAGCAAGGTGGTTGCAATTTTGTAGAATATGGGCCACCTTTCCCTGGGTACTGATACAGCAGCAGTTTGTGGCCCTCAGGCAGTGTTATTCCCTCAGCAACTCTCCCCCAGATTCCCTTCTTGGATACGCAGAAAAATAATTTTCAATAAAAAGTAAGTGTAAAAACTCACTCAGCTATTTGGGATGCGAGCAAATCCTGCTTCCAGGAACACATCTGGTAAATTGTGTTCAGCCATCTGAGTGGATAAAACCCTGGAAAAATGCATGAAATGAAAATGCTGACAAATCTTACTCCAACAGTATGAATGGGGTTGCCATAATGATAGAAAACTATTGATTGTCAACTACTGTCTCGTTCAATTGATCAGGTCCTGCAAATCTCAGATAACACTCGTGTCTTTAGAGGCCAGTATTGTGCTCTCGGTGGCTATGACCGATTGCCGTGCTATCGGAGCTGTGATTGTCTGATAGTACAAGTGTTGGGGAGCTTTGCTATCGATTTGTAGATAAACACATTCTGGTACCTTGAGACCCATCAGTGAAATTCTTTGGAAGGAAAATGGCATTGTACTTTAATGGTAGGTCATTTGTTAATTAAGTTAATTTGCAAAGAACTTTTGGGGGGGAAGAGTTGTTACAAGGACCTGCTGATTTTCCACTGGGCAGGTGGCAAAACCTACTGAAGGACCAGGTCAACATGCTCTACCTGAGCTAACAGGTCCTTGAACAGACCTGCATATTTCTAACTTTAAGGGTTTAAGTTTACTCTTAGCTGATCAATGTATGAAATTCACTATAAAATTTCAACTAATGATGCAGGTGCTTCTCAAGAAGAGACCTACAGCAGAGTAAGGTCAGACCACAATAGCGACCATACAGAAGCTGTACATCGCTGTGCACCTTCTTTCCAAGCCCTTCCTATGCCTGACCCCTTGTGGGACTTCACTGTGTATACACTAGCCATTTCATCAAAAAGCACTGTCACATCTACATCCCAAAGCCCATAAATCCAATTATTTTCTTGTTCAGGTACTGTTGGCCTTGCTTAAAAACAATTCTTCTCTGAAGGCCACGGACAATGTTAGTCTAATTATACTGCTTATTCATCTCTAGCACTTTGGGATGATGAAATTAGGCCTTATTAGTTGGTAACATTTTCATTTACTTTTTCATAAGGTGATTGGCACATTGAAATTACAGCGCTACCTGGGGTGCACTCAATCCAGCCATAGCTCTGTGTGGAAGTAACACTCAAGGTCAGCTCCTGGGTGTGAAGTTTCCCACCAGAGGCCTCAATTCAAAATGACAAAGCCAAGTCTCCAACTCAGATGCAAACTTTTCCATTACATTGCAGTTATAATATAAACTGGGATTATTTTCATTTTCTTATGATAAAGTTTGGATACTAGCTGTGCATTATGTCCTTCTTTAGAAAAAGCTCTATTTTTTTTTTCATTTACCCCAAGAGTGAATTATTTGCTGTTAAGATTTTTAGAATTCACCTTCACAAAGAGCTCAAAAATGTTCCCAAAATTACCTCATTAACAAACCTGTATATCTGAGGAGACTATATGAAAAAACTTTAAACCAATCTGAAGGTAATCTTTCTCATTCTTAAGGAGCCAAATTAAATGACCCAATAAATAAGATTCTAAAGCATGAAAACATATCTCAGCATCATTATTTTACTGGAGAACTTGAGGTTTTAGAAGAACAGCTGGCATGTGTAGATGACCTTTTTCAGGTTGCCAAAAATGTCTTTTTGGAGAAATACACTTTCATGTTACAACATGGGTTTCTTTATGTGAGAAATGCACTTTATGTACAATGAGATGTAAGACCAGAGCATAGAGAGGAGGTCAAAGCAAAGGACTCCTGGTGACCCGAGAAAGGGCTCTCTTCAGGAGAGGACATGCTCAGGGGTACTCTAAGTCCCTGGGTTTGCATGTCCCTCCTCCAATGCAGGTGAAACAAACTATTTTTAAATTGTGCATGCCAGCACTCCTCCTCTTAAACTGGCAACACAATCTTTTATTAAATCCTGATAATATTTGTGTTTATTTTTGTCTTTATTTGAGGTGAATTACTTCAGTTTCACTTATTCCCCTCATCTAGAGAGGAGTTTGCCATCAACAGCTGACTTCTGGACACATGCTTTGTAAAAGTGTTTCTGGGATCCTAGAGGATGTGTCAGATGATAAAACAAAAGGAATGCTTCACAAAAAATATTTATTCACTTAAATATATGAGGCTTCATAATCCATTATTTCAAAGACTTGAGCCTTTTAAAGGAAAGTGAACATTTAATTCAAAGACCCTATGGGGCATTTTTTGTTTAATATTGCTAAAGTGGTCTGTTCCTTTATTCCAATTTAAAAAAAAAAAATCCAGGAAGTTAAAAACCCCATTCTGCCAGCAAAATCTACAAAAATAGCCTTAACTACAGCTTCCTGCTATTACTGTTAAAGAAAAAACAAAAAACTGTAAAAAAAAAAAAAAAAAGGGAGGGGGGGGGTGCAGAGGGGAGAAGACAACATTTCTCTGCAGGTTTACCCCACCCCTTTACTTACACAACCTTCACAGAAGTTTAAAACAAATTACAAGGAATTGAGAGCTTAAGGATACCTCTTTACCTCTCTGAAGTTAGGAACATTAACTAAAACTAAAGGGTATGTTCTCCCATCCTTTCAGAGAAGGTAGGGGAAAATAATATTTAGCTGTTGCGCTCCTGATAAATGTTTGTGCCAAATTTAGTCCTAGGGTAAGTGTGAAGGGAATTTTGCACAGTGCTCAGAAACCTAAAGCTATGTCAAATTTTGTTTCATTTAGGCATTTTCGGCATTTTCTTAGACTTTGGTAGAG
>NW_010228904.1:0-75406 GCF_000690775.1 Eurypyga helias
GGCGCGCACAGCCCGGCGCTGCCGAGGGGTCACAAGCGCCCGGCGCCTCCTTCACGGGCACCTTCGTTTGCCGGCTGTGCGCCGCTCAGAAAGAGGGACCGAGCACGCCAGCTCCAGCAGTCGGATTTTTTGCGGCTGAATTGTCACAAAAAGGAGACGAGTTCTGAGGGCTGTTACTCCTCTTCAGGTAATAACAATTCTGGTTGTCTCTTCCCTGGTTACAGCTTAAAATATGTGGGGGTTTGTATCAGAATAACAGGGTGACTGCTTTTCTCTAGGACTGGCTTCATATTTTATTCATTAATCTCAATTTTTGTAATTTAAATTCCTGTCGGTTATAGGAGAACGTTACTGTAATTATTTTGTTCAAGCTACACAACTTGTGGGTAGCATTAGGGCTTAGGGTTCCCCTCAGAAGCCTCATTGAACTTACAGCAGTGGTGCCTGGTAGTTACACCTCGGAGTAAGGGAATGTGGGCTCTTACTGTGAAACTTGCATCCAGCTTTCCATGAAATAAAATGTCATGATCTTTGAACCAGGAAGGTACGTGGGAACATAACAACCCAGGCTCCTTCTTTCACATCTTGAGATAATAGAGGCTATGCGAGCATCCTTACCCGGATCCAAAGGAGGTAAAGGTGTTTTCACCCTCAGCTGCTTCCCGTCCCCTTCTGCAGCTGGTTACTCTGTCTGAAACATCACCGGCTTCAGCTGGTATTAGTGTTCGCTGAATCTGCAGCAGGGAAAGTCAGCCAGGTGTTGCTGTATCTGTGCTGTTGAAGTTGTTGTTTTGGAAGTTGTAGTCTCAAAACTGCCTTGGGCGCCGGGGCACGGTGATGGGCCTCGCTGAGCAGTTACCAGCTGAAGGGCTGCTGCTCACTGCCGGCTAACAGGCTTTGGTTACCAGATACCGCTGGAGAAATAGATCGCTTTGGGAAAGACTATGTTTACCAACTGAAGGTCCTCAAAGGTGTTACTGCTTTGCTGTTGCCGTTCGGAGTCCTTGCTTTGATTTCTCCAGTCTGCTGTACCAAAAAATAATAGTATTGTAGTAACACAAAGACCTTGCAGGACTTGAAAGCTGAGTAAATAATTATAATTCTGTTGAAGTTATACTGTATTTACAGTATCATACCACATGTTTTCTGCTTCAGAATGCAGTACTTGGTGATTTTTTAAAATTTATTTTGTTTAGATTTCATCAAATGAGAATTGTGGACTCAGTAAATTTACAGAGTGTACACGTCTAATGAGTTCCAAACCTTACTGCACTCTCAACCCCACCAGAATTTATGTGTTTCCCCTTCTGCAGTTCGATTTACTGAGTGGTTTTCCACCATAGAAAAATAAATAAGCTTAATGAGTGTATGAAAAACAAGCAGCTCTAAATATGGTGAATTAAGTTGCAGAGACATATTAACTTCACCATAAGGTTTTGGAAAGATTTGTAAATGAGCTCTTTTCACAGAGTCGTTGGGGATAAAACTGAGTGAGATCGGATCAGGCTTCATACCTGGTTAAGGTATGCTGCTGGGGGGAAGTCTGAGTTGAGTGCGGCATGCCGTTCCTCCTCCTCTTCTGGGAGCTTGCTCCAGTAGCGCACAGTTGCAGAACGGAAAGCCCTCCATGCAGGTGAACATGCCGGTCGGGAGGACAGCGGCATCGTTATCATTTATGCTGTACGCTAAAACCGCTGGAAAGAGGAGAAACAACTACGGTGTGAAGTTGAAGGGGAAGGAAAAGAAATTCTTGTGCTAGGCAGCATTTTTTTTTGGTTTAAGTTGTTAAGGCAATGGTGCAGTACTGTACACTCTGCACTGTAAACCCTGCAGGAAACTATTCAAACTTAGAAACTTCTTAATGATTGCTGGGAAACAAAGCCCACAGATCCTGTCACAGCAGTCAGTGGATGTAACACCTGTGCTTTCTGCCAGCTCCCTTAAGTGCTTAATTTGTCATGTTTGCTGCCGACCTTAGGCCACAAAATGCTTAATCCAGCTGTGGTGGGTCACGATCTGTTATATTTATACCATTATTCTATTTAATATGATTTACTTAATAGAATATTTAGAATATATTTACTTAATAGTATTATCATCCCCCCCATTGTCTTACCTACTTGGAATAAAATTACAGAATGTTTTAAGTATGGGTTCTAAAGTACACAGCAGAGACTTTATTCCTTGCGTATTAATGCCCAAACACAACCGGAATATTTCTCTGTGAAGGCTTTAATGGCAAGCTGGTAACAGTGAGCCTTTTGTGGCACCAATCCTTCGTTGGGTCATGAGCAAAAAGCGAAGGAACAGAGTTATGAAGAAGAGAGACCAACTCTCCCTCCTTGCTTGTTTTCCCTCTTTTGCTTTCAGGGTAATTATGATGTGTTTCTGCATTCCAGAATTTAGGGAAAAAGAAGTTGGGGGAGGGAAGTTAAGCCCTTTTGGTAGTTTTGTCTCAAGAAATGTGCTCTTACTCAAAGAGAGATCTGTTCCCATCACTATTCAGGAGCCAGACAATAACCGTGCTCAGCAGCACTGGAATGAGTTGTGGGCTGGCTGGCAAATGCCGGACCAAGTCTGTACGGAGGGATGCTGGGGTCGTGTGGGTGTTGGGGGATGGACCCTGTTTGTTCCGTGGACAAGGTGGAAGATGGGCTCCTTGCATGACAAGTGTCTACTTTGGCCACGGGTCCGTTTGCAAAGCAGGCCGTGGTGCTGTGGTCCCAGTGGGCTGAGGGTGGGAAGCCCACGTGCTTTGGAAACAAAGCCGGTGGCAGGACTGTGCCAGACTGGTATTAGTGTCTTACTGAACCAGCCCTGCTGATTGTTTTCAGATTTGTGATTGTGGTTGAGTAAACAAAATATATGCTGAAATAACTCTGAGGTGCTCGTGGCTACCCAAAGACTTGCAAATCCCACTGGTGTCTTACAGAGCGTGGAGAGCTTGAGTGACTTAAATTTCATCTTCTTGCTGCGGCTTCTAAACCATGCGGGGTGGTCTGATCTGCTATTCCAGTAGGATGGTGTGGTATTAAAACCCAGTTATTTAGGCTGGTAGCTTTATTAGGGCTGAGGGAGGAGTTAACCTGATTCTTCTGGCCTGTGCAGGTAGAAATTAGTACTGTTACTATGCGCTACTGGATGTCTTGTAGCACCGTGAATGCAATCACGGACATCTTTTAATCAAGCAAATTTTCCATGTTCTTGTACATAAAGCTTTTTCTAGACTTACTATGTTCTTAAGCCTGTTTTGACAGTCCTTGGTCTGATCTATTGTTACCCAGGTACAGAACTTCCTTCAAGCAGCACTGCATACCTGAGCACGAGCTGGGGAGCGTGGGCAGTGGCCTTTGGCATCAAGCTGGGGCGTCGCTGCGGTAGGCACTGGCCTTGGTCAGTGAGGAATTGGGCGTTTCGCTCGCTCGTACCAGAGCACTCAGGCTGGCAGGTGCTAACACCCTTTTGTCCTTCTGACTTCAGAGTGCTGCTCAGGAGTTTGCAGAAGCAGGCTTTTCGTTAGATCTGTAATTGAAACAGCTCTATTAGACTAATCTACCTCATCTTTTCAAAGTGTCTTGTTTGTAATTTTATAGCAAACTGATACGCTGTTTTCAGGGAGAACGTGGCCTTATGTATAGTTACTGCAGCTCTTTTCAGCCATGTAGAAATGCACCTTCCCGGAATCCCATTTGAGAGGTGAATTAAATGCTAGCTGGTGTCCCATTACATATATTTTAAAAATATTCAAGGCTTTCAGAGACTTAAAAATGAATTGTTTCATTATAAAGTTGGCCTTAGCATTTTTGATGTGGTCTACAGATTTCATCCTCTTTTTCCAGAGGAGCTAAGAAAATTGTGATCAAAGAGCTAGAGCTGGCCTGAAGGATGTGGTAGGGAATGGTAATATAAATACACTTGTGAGATTTCTGAAAGTTCAGATGCACATACACATGGGCAGGTGAAATTGTCGTTTGTGTGTTCTGTCGTGACCACTGATGTTCTGGTGGTACAGCTGCCTCGTTGGCAAACGATTTTCCGGGTGAAAAGCACGATCTGCTTTGGTCTGAGGCAGGAATCCTATCGGTAGGTGTTGAGGTGTTGCATCAGGGTGCTTGACCTGGTGTTGGCTCTGGCTGGGCTGGGGGCTGTGCAGCAGCCTGCATGGCTACACTGTGGATTTGTGACCCAAACGGTGTCACGGTCGCCCACCACAGACCTTCATCCTAATGGAATGTGAGACACATATGGGGGTTTAAAGTAAGGTGTTGCTGGGAGCAGCTGCCTGAATATTCCAGGCTGGAATGCTCTGGTGGAAATACAGTGTTTCTATACACGTTGGTAAAAATGCAAGACAGCTTTTCTGCATGAGGTGGAGAGAGTGCTGTCTGAGGACTTGGGTTCTGTGCCTCTCAGCAATCGAGCTCCTGTTGGCTTTCATGTATGAGATTCCTGGAGAATGTAATAAAGACAAATCACAGGTGTAGTCAGTGTTGATCTTGAAGATGTAAGGAAAGGAAGTAGTTAAAAATGCCCTAGGACTTAGCATCTTCAAATACCCCACAAAATAATTTCCTGATTTTGGGAATTTCAGCTGCTCGGTATGGATAGCGGTTAACCCTTGCCATGCACTGATGTAGCTGAAATCAATGACTCCAATGGCAAACATCAGCTCCAGCCAGTTTTGAGGTCTAGCAAGATACCGAGAGTACCTGAAGCTGGGAGTAAAACAACCAAACCAACCCCACCCCAAGTTTTTGCTACCCAGAGTGTTCTTGCCACGTGGGCTGTGTGTTAGTCGCTGTTAACAGCCGAGTTGTTTGTGGGGGTACCAGGTTGGGTGAGTTGACTTAGGGTGTCAGAGATCTGCGGAGCGTTTCAAGGTGGGTGTTTAATGGGAGAGCCCTACCGTTCTGGTACACTGCTGTGCTGAGGGGCAGGAAAGCAGATGGGAGCTGTGGCAAGCCAGGAGCAGAGCAAGTGGTGGGTGGGAAGGAGAGAAGACTGACTGGGATCTGTGAATTATAGGAAATTAGGAAAAGCATACATCTCACTGAGAAGCCAGGAAGCAAACACACACATGTTGTTTCTGCTGAATTTTCTTAGCATTCCCAATCCATAAGAAGTTCTGATAAACATTGGTTTGAATTCAGTTCAGCCTGAATTCCTCTCAAGCAAAAAAATGCTGCTCTTCTGCCAGATTTTTTTACCAGAACCATCAGGAGATAAGACAGGGAAATTCATTCTGGTGGTAGTTGATCCGTATTACCATCCCTAACTGGCTGGTTTTAAAGCCCTGTTAGGCAGGGTGTGCGATGGCAACACCCTGTTCTGGACACAAGTTGTTGCTCTGGAAGGGAATGTTGGCTCCTCTGCGTTAAAAACCACTGCTTCTCAAAGCATGGATCTCTCTTTTGGGGATTATAAGGCTCAGTGTAGCAAAACATAAAGCTTGTGTTATTTTTTTACCATAGGTGGTATTTTGTCTGGGAGGCTTGGCAAGTCTCTGTGTGACTGTTACCTCTGAAGGATGGAGATGTTTTGCAGGAGTTGCTAAGGTGATTTTGTGGGATGTAAATGCACTGGGAATTTGCTGTTGTTTACAGGAGGATATTGAGTGAAATTTCGCCACCCACTGCAAGCCGAATGTCTGATATTATTTTACCAAAGTTTCAGTAGAGAAGAAAATAGCTGTACAAATGCACTATTTACAGCCTTCCATGGATGATAAAATGCCATCTAGATGTCTGTGGGGCAGAGGGCATAAACATTTTAATCTCATTTCACCTTTTCATCATTATGTGAAACATTTTCACTTTTCCTCTTTTTGTTTTGTGGTTGTTTTTAAACTTCTGTATGTGTATGACTTGACAAGTTTTTATTGGGAATATTTAGTGTTCAAAAGTTGCTATTTACACTGAGTCATTGTGAAGAGCTGCAAAGCTATGAACAAACCCTACTGCTCACGTGCAGCTTACCTCCCAGGGAAACCAGAAACCACTACCAGTCTTTGGGGGAGAAATTCCCTCTGGACCCCAGATACCAGGGGTGCCTTGTCCCTAGGGTACATCAATTCCAGGTGGAGTACCAGCATGTGCTCAGCATCCTGCCTTCTCCTGTGGCCATTCCATTGCAGGTTAGAACGAAACCAAGTTACACATCACGGGGAGAGTTCTGAAGAACAAATAGCCTTAAGGCCTTGAGCTAAGGTGATGTACATCTCGGATCTGTGCGTTACAGAGGGGTACTTCAGCAGTGACAGGCTGTTTGCTGCTGTGACGTCTCGCTTTTAACTCGGTTCTTCATTTCCTTCTTTATCACTTGGGGATGACTGGCAGCAGATGATTATAGTATGGTTCTTTGGTTTGGTTTTCTGAGCTGACAGGATAGTTGACTTAGCTACATCGATCTGTTGACTTACCTGTACTTGTCACCAAATTGCTGGAGAACTTTGGATTAATTTTTTTCATGTATTTGAGGGAAAACATCCTTTCTCTTTGGAAAAAAAAATACTGTTTTAACATCAGAAGGCTGTTGCTAGTTCAGCAGCAGGACCTGATGGCCGTGTAAGCCACCACTGGCTTTCCGTGATCCTTAGGCCCGGTGTGGCTGGTGGTGGTAGGTATGCTGCTGGGAAGAACCCCCACTTGCACTCGGCTGGGAATATGCCTTGTCCCTCACACGTGCGTGTGCCGCGAGGTGACCGAAGAGGTCTCGGTTTGCAGGCCTGCGTAGGACTGGCACCTCATCAGGGTTAATGGGACTGGTCTGGCTAATAGGACTTTCAGGCGGGCTCCTCATCAATATTTATGAATGTATATAACTTTTCTAACTTAGTATTGATTTTTTTTTTTTTAAACCAAGAAACCTGACTCCAAGTATAAATACACAAAATAAACAACATAAAATGTTCACTACCTTCTGCACAGTGAGGGTGAGCTACCTGAAAACCTGTCAGAATTCAGACTGCCTGAATCTTTTGGGTCTACCCTGAATTCATTGTCAGGTTTTCCCTCATCTGCAGTCTCTAATTAAAACACCTTTTTAAATCTTCTGAAATCTTTTTCCATTTCCTTTCACATTCTTAGTTTGTCTATACTACTCCTACTCTTCATGCTGCTTTCTGAAAGTTGGCCATGGTCTCAGGTTTAAGCCTTGAATTTTCAGGTATCAGGTTGATTTTCCCCCCAGTATTCTGGGCACGATGGTGATAACTAGAGTTTTAGTGAAGAGGTGAAGAAAGGGAAATAATAACTTGTAAGGAACGCAGATTCTGTGACTTTGCAGGTAAGAGACCAATAAGCCATTTTACCGTGTACTTGCTCAGTGAAACACGTTTGTCTGTTAGTGTGTTTTTGTGCAAGTCCTTATTGAGATGACATGTGAAGAAGGCAAGGTAGAATTGTAAAGAAACTAAAGAAGCTGTATAATTACTAAGTTTGTTTTGTTTTTGTTTTTGTTTTTTTTTTTTTTTAAAAAAGCAGAAGCAGCTTGTGTCTCTCTTTCCTTTTGCCACTGGCTATCTTTAAAGCATCAAATCTTGCCGCCTTTGAGTCCCTGTTTGTTGCAAGACCAGGCAGGGTGAAAGGAAAGCGTCTTTACACTTAATTGCAGAGCTAGGAGGAATGACATCGTAAAATGAATGTCATTTGCAGTAAATATCAAAACTGATTTCTTCACTGCCACAAAGTCCTCCTAAGAGAACTTTCTTCCAAACTGTGGGCCTTTGAAGTAAATATAAAGATTCAAGTGCTACTTGGAAAGCTACATTTGTATTCTGCAGAGGGCTCGTGCTAGCTTTCTGCATGCACGCAGGAGTCACTCTGAACGTAATTTAGCTTTTTTGCTTACATAGTAACTAAAAAATCACCAATTAACTCCATCTGTTTTCTCTACAAGAGGCAAAATAAGTAAGATTTCACAGGTGCCAAAACAGGATTGAGAGGAGATTTCCCTTGGCTTTACCTGGTTCCCGTACACCGCTGCCCCATCCTTTCAAAGATAGCACTGGAACCGTTTACTGCTGAAAACAGCCCCAGATTGCCCGCGTTGTTTCCAAGGACATGTCTGCCGTTTGCTGGCACTGCAGCTGAATTTGAATTGTAAAGAGCAGCTCAAAAATCAAAGGAAAAGAACAGCAATTCCTAACCCACTGTGGGTTGATTTTGGGGGTTGGTTTTGTGTTTGTTTGTCTTTAGACACGAATCGGCCTACTTCTTTATTTTAGAGAGAGTTTTGATACGGTGAAGCAAATACCAGAAGTAGTCTGGTGTGAGGAGACTTTTGCAAGCGAATGCCATATAGCGAAGTCAAACAGTTGTTCGGCAGGAGCTGGGTTTAGAACGCTGGCTTTAGGACAATGGGCTTGCTGTGTTAAGAGAACAAAAGGCAGCATAGAGGTCAGTTGCTTCAGGAGCAGTAACCGTCTCATTTTCTCCTTTTACAATTACTGAAAGTTGTAATGACATTGTAATGAAATCACACTGTTCAGTTTCAATGAAACAACAGCCCAGCTCAGTTCATTCAGTGGTTTAAATATCTTCATCCTAATTTTCACAGCCTGTTGTTGAGGATACTGGTTTTCGTTCTGAGGTATGCAGATTTTGGTGGGCTGATGTGCTGTTAAAAGAAGTCATGCAGATTATTGCAGAATAGCAAGCTAAGTAATCGTGAGGCTTAAATATATTATGGGAAAAATCTGAAATTCCAATGTTAATATTCTTTTCCAGGACCACAAATAAAGACAGATATTTAAAAGAAATAATTAAAAATTAAGTTTGGATTAGAAGAGTTACCAATTCTGTCAGATTTCCTGACAGAATGCTATACACCGTGTTCTCGCTAAGAATAAACCAGGAAAAAGCTGTTTATATAAAAAAAGATTAAATATATTTGATTATATAATCAAATGTTTATTTACTGGTCATATGTTAGTAAATGGTACCCAACAAGGCATTCAAAATATTCCAAATCCTGCAGAGCTCATCTTCACATTGCAGGACAATAAATACTGTTGCCAAAGAATAGAGTAATCCAGAAATTATGGCTGCTTGTTTTGGAGGAATGTGGTTTAAGGGGTAGTTGTGGGGAGCAGCTTTTCATTCTTCCAGTGCACTTGTACAGCTGGAGTAGAAACGAGACTGATGGAGCAGATACTCCAGACTCTCCATGCTGTTCGTGTTTTAGGTAGAATGTAAAGTAAGTGTGTAGATGCATACTAGGATTTCTGAAAGATCAGGGTTACCATGGCTACACTCAAGCAACCAAAGAGCTTGTGTGAATGCAAAGCACTAATTTTTCTGCTAGTTGCAGGAGGATTTCCTCTGATAAGAAACTTGTGCTGCCATTGCTTCTCCTCCCCCTCGCACTTGCTGCTGAAGCAACACAACTCTTGGATGTTATATTGAGGGATAGTTATGGTCACGTTTCGCTACTTCTACTATCCAGGGTTAGTATTTTCACCCAACAGTGACAGCTGACCTGAAAGTTATTTCAAATTACTGATATAATGGATTAATTTTGGGTACTGCGGATTCTTATGTTGTGATAAAACACCTTTCTGGACTGCTAATACGAATGTGCCTGTCTCCCCACTGTGGGGGATAGGTGTTCATGGTGAAAAACGTCTCCATAGAGCTAATAATGGCACTAGAAATAAGGTAGAGGGGGGGAAATACCAGAAGCCTTGTAGAGTTCATGGCTAGTATGCTTCTCCTGCGAGTTAGAGTCCCAAAGGGACTTGACAGGAGGAAATACTGTTTTGCAGTGTGCAGAGAATGAGTGTTGTGAACAAAGGGCTCCTGAAGATCTGTAGAAAGAGGCTTTAAAGCGGTCTCTGAACTCCTGCTGTAACTCTGAAAACTTCCCCTTTCCTTGCTGCTTGCCTCGTTCTGTAAGCTGCAGGGCTGAGGGAGTTTGAGCTGAGAGGGGTGATGTGCTGGGTGTGGTTGGGACATAGTTCTCTTCACAGTAGCTGGTATGAGGCTATCTTTTGGATTTGTGCTATGAAGAATGTTGATGCCAAGCAATGTTTACGTTAAGCCAGGGACAGTTTCAGTTTCTGATACTGCCCCTGTGTTCCCAGCTTCTTCTCTACAAGAGGCTGGGATGGGACACAGCCGGGACAGCTGACCCACACTGACCAAAGGGACATGTCATGGCATCACACAACATGCTCGGTATATAAATTGGGCGAGTTGGCCGGGGGAATTTCTGCTCAGGCGCTGGCTGACCATTGGTCAGCAGGTGGTGAGCGGTTGTGTAAGTTTTTTTTTTGTTTTCCTTTTATTACATATTATCATCATTATTAGTATTAGTAATATTTTAATTATATATTGTTGTTGTTGTCATTAGTAGTAATATCATAATTTCATTTATTTTTAGTTGTTAAACTGTTCTTATCTCAACCCATGAGTTTTGCTTACCTTTCCCTCCGATTCTCTCCCCCATCCCACTGAGGAGAGGTGAGTGAGCGGCTGCATGGTGCTTAGTTGCTGGCTGGGGTTAAACCGTGACAGATGAGAAGGGCTGTCATCTCTTTGGTACCTTTCTTTTCTCAGTTCAGCTGTTGGTTCCTTAATAGCATCAGCTGTAGTTATACCTGAACCAAGCTGAAGGCACCCCAAGAGGAACCAGAGCCGATGCCCGTGGCTGTTACAGCATGTATAGCTCTGGTCTGTATCTGTGATGGAGCAGAGCTTGATCAGTGCCACTGTAGCCAAGGCATCCTGTGCGGTGATCAGAGCTGGCAGCAGTCAACAAGGGCTGGTACCATCCTAATGGCTGTGGCACCAGAAGTATCTTTGTCAAACCTGTTTGTTTTACATTTCAGTGGGCCAAGTATTTCTTCATTCAGATGGTATTTCCCTGTGACACATCACAGGAATCCATCCAAAGTTTTCAGCATCATAGTACAAGCTAGTGGACGTTATGGATGTTCTCACACCAATACACTCCTACAGTGAGGAGCTGAACCCCAGGCAGAACTGTTACACAGCTAACGCCGAACCTCTCAGCCGAATTGCAGAGAAGTTTGATTTTAAAAGACCTGAATACTTTCCTAAAAAGAAGCAAAAAGAGCAATTGTTTAAGAGAGCAAAAAGGAAATAGGTTGTTAAATACTTGCATTAGGTGCACACCTAGTCTGCTCTGTTCCAAAATAGCTCTTACTGTCTTTGTTACCAGTCTGTATGTCTCAGAGAGGAGATGAGCCATTCTGAGATTGGATGAATCACCACCCAGAGAATTAGAAGGTGTCATGATCTAATCATGGTCTTAACAAGCCACTGAATATCTGCAAACAAAAGAATGAACCACAGATGTATTAGCCTGGAATGGCTTCCAGGGGAAAGATATTACTGTTTGTGTGAATGCAAATTAATACAGATGCTGAAGCAATAAGGAAGAAATTAATTGTTTTTCTAATCTTTTTTTTTTTTACCTCTGTCAATTAAAACTTGTTCCATTGTATGGCTCAGTGTCTAACTGATTTCTTGTTGGGATAAGAAAATTATCAGTGAAGAATAATATGGAGAGAAGCACAATGCAGTTTGATCTGTTCAAGTTTTGAGCTCTTTTACTGAAGGCCGGGGGAAAGATGGAAATCATTTTTCTGCCTCCATGCCTTATTTAAGGGCCTAAGTCAGATTCTGCAAAATTAAAACAGAATACTGTTCATGGCTCTGGTAGGCTTGGAGTCATGTCCTCTTCACAGTCTGAACTCTGCAGCTTCTGAGTGGTGCCCCAACAGTCAGGAGAATCTGTGCTGAGCCCTCTCAGCTGAACTGCAGAACAAGAAAACCCTCAACCTCATCGTGATTTTTGTTTGTATTTTGCCTATTCCCTCCCCTTCCCCTATGGATGTGTAAAGTCATATACGATTTTGGTACACGGAAAGGTGAAATGTCATGTACACTTATTAGCAGGAAAGCGTTTGCCTGGCCTGCAAATAAACTTAATCCCTGTGGACTGCAGAAAGGAAGAGGGTAGGTGTGGAGTTTTCTCCTTCATTACCCAAGTCTTCTGGGAGCACCTTTCCAGCTGGTGGTTGTACATTCTCCCGTGGGCTCCCAGGCTCTCCCTCGGGCAGGATTGCCATACTCTAGGGTGTAGGCAAAAGCAAGCCCTTGGCAGAAGAATGGCCTTTAAAATAATGTCTGTTACCTTGCTTGCCTAGTGTGGGTGTGAACTCTGAGACAGGATCTGCAGGACGAGAGGCCCCAGAGAAGGTACATGAGGCGCGAGGTGTTTAATACTGGATGGTGACTAAAAGGAATCCAATCTGTATGTGTTAGGGGCTTCCAGCTTGGAGACACTGATGTTAGAACAGTGTGATATTAAATTGTACCTACGTGATAGTTCACTAAGAAAATTCCTGCAGAGTGCTAAGGGCTTTGTTTCCGTAAGATACTGAAAAACTGGCATCAGTAGGATGTAGGAGCCTTTCAATAGTAGGTACCTCTTTAGATGTTGGGGTTCGTCAGTCTTTTCTGTACCTGAGAAAGTAAGATCCTTACCAGTTGTCATCTTTAGGATCCGAGGGAATCTGCTTGTGCACCCCAAGCCAGCTGTCTGGTGACCCCACTAAGGTGGGCATTTGGCATTCACTTCCCTAACTACTCAGTAATTTCAGCAGTGTTCCACCTTCAGTTTTGTATCTTCAGCTTATTTGATTCTAAAGCAAGCTATTTGTTGTAGAGATGGTTAAAATCTGAGAGTAGATGAGTTGTGTATCTATGAGTACACGTGGCTTGTTTGTCACTTGCTGTGATTGTAAACTACTTGTGGGGGCATTTTCCACTCCTCTACTTTGAACTGCAGTAAAGTGGAAAATATTTGAAATGCTTCTGGAATTTTCAGTGGCTCCTATTATAAGCAGGAAAAAAGGGGAAATAAAACTTCGTGAGCAGGAACGATGGTGAAGAACAGACTAAGCCTGCCACTGGTGATCTTTCTGAGAACAGGACTAACTTCTTATTTCCCAGAAGACTTAAAGCTTTTCCTTGACATTTATTTTGTCTTTTATGAAAGTCAATGGATTTTATGTTTATTGAAGTCCTTCTTAGAAAAAGAAACAAAACCCACTGATTCCCCTTCCACTATGGAGAAGTGTAATTGTGACATTTCAGTTTATAAACTTGCTTAAAAGCGTACAGCAAATTGATAATTTGACTTATGTTTCTGTGGATAAGCTCTTTCATCTTAGGCATAAAACTGGGGAGGGTTTTTTTAAGGAAAAATTGTGAAGTTACATGCTAAAGCTGTATATGTAATTTCAACTAACTCCATGAGCCAGTATGGTCCTGGGGGTTTTTATTGTTTTGGGGGATAATAGGAGGGACTTGAAAATATTCAGAGGTGAGGAGAGTTACGATTTAACACTACTTTGTAATCTGTTTTCTGGCATAGGTCAAATAGCCTGTGCGTGTTTTTTTAATTTAAGCTCCAAGTTACTCTTCTATCATTTTGTTCAGCTGCTTACATGATTAACTGTGGGTTTTGGGTTCCTAGGCAGCTTCCCAGGTTGGTTCTGGTACAGCAGCATGTGTTCTCGGGGATCTCAAGGTGTCCTTCTCTCCTAAGTTTTCTGATTTGCGAGTGCATTTACGATAGAATTTACCAGAGGTCTGTGGTTCTCCACAGCATGAATCTGGAGAGAGAAATTTTCCCTGGAAGGTCTCTATAAAAGACTTTAACAGGAGTTAGTTGTTATCTTCTGGTCTAACAAGGAGCACTTGTAGCAGGGAACTGACCTCGAATATACTTTCCTGAGTGCAGCTCATCCTTGATTTTCTTTATTTCTAAACCAGCACATTCTGTCATGTGAAAGTGATTTGAATTCTATAACAAATGTGAACTGGTGGGATACCATCTCCTTGGGCTATCAAAACTGCAAAGAACTATTCAGAGTGTCAGATACACTCGATGAGTGTTTCGTCCCTTGTCTGCTGAAGCAAGATAGTGATAGCCAAATCAGGCTACAGACTAATATGGAAGAGGAACTGATTAGGTACTCTGGAGACTTTTCCAGGCTGATGCAGTGAAAGTTAGCAGGAAAACTTGAAATAAAAAGATACAAGAAATGAAGAGGGGGGGAAAAAACCCGGACAAAACAGCCTTAGGTGAGTCTGTAGATGAAAAGGAAGTGAAAATCAGAAATCGCTTATTTCTTGCCTTGCTGTACAGCTTAAATGATTCCTGAAAGGTACCACTGTGCAATCAAAGGTATTTTATTAATTCACACTTTGCCTTTCTGGAAACCTGTCCATTAAGATACAAGAAATGAAGAGGGGGGGAAAAAACCCGGACAAAACAGCCTTAGGTGAGTCTGTAGATGAAAAGGAAGTGAAAATCAGAAATCGCTTATTTCTTGCCTTGCTGTACAGCTTAAATGATTCCTGAAAGGTACCACTGTGCAATCAAAGGTATTTTATTAATTCACACTTTGCCTTTCTGGAAACCTGTCCATTTTCTTGCTTCTTGGTCCTGGTTACTACCAATTTCTGTGCTTGAAAAAGGCATCTCAATACTGCTGTTTATAGTTTATATTAAGTCTACTTAAACTAAAAATTGGCATCTTTACATTCAAAATCTGTGATCCTTGTTGTACCACGTGCAGTGGGGCTTTGGAGAGCTGTTAGGGATGCTTTTAAAAAAGTTACTTAGGCAGTATTTCACAGTTAATAACCAAAGCTTGTATCCAGCTATCTGTTGCAGCTGTGCTGCGGAAACTCAAGCTGAGTGTTTTGTGTTTTGGCTCAGTCTTTTGACGTGTTTCAGTAGTTACACGGAGAAAGCTCACACCCTTTGTGTTAGCTGGTGTGTCTGGCTGACTGACTGCTCAGTGTGACAGCAGTGTAGGCAATAAATCTGAATAGCATCGTCTTACAGCTCTGGGTTTCTTGTGTGTCTGCAAGTCATCCTAGCTCTCTCTTCACTTATATAAATAATACTTGGATATCTCTGAAAAACTGTTTTTATGTAGTGAGGAATTGATCCTGCCTAACGTACCACCAGAAGACGTCTGTCTTGAATACAGAAAAAAATTATCCAAAGATGGTGATGTACAAATGCAAAGAATAAAAATAAACTAGGAGCAAAAAACACATGTTGAGCTCTCATACCACGTTTTATCACTTTTCTAAAACACCTTTTTTGCCTCTAAGGTTATTGGATGCTCTCAGTGATATATGGATGTCTTGATTCAATACAAAACTATTTTTTGTTTAAACAAGGAGCAGCTGAAGTTGCTGTGAAGCACAAAAAGTTGCAAGATAATGGCCAGATTGCCTTCATAGTTGTAAGGGACTCATCATTCTGGCAGATTTCCCCAATCTGTTCAGCTCCAAAGCTCACAGATACTGACCAGGAACAGAAAATAATGCAAACTCCCTACTGTTACCTGTCTGTAAATGCAGTGCACAGCACTGCCACAGCCCTCCTGTGTTCTGAAGCTGCTCAGTCTAACCTTACAAGAGCCTTATTTATCTACCTATAGCTTCATTCATTCTGTTTTGCAGATTCATCTGCCTCTGAGAAGACCCCTTGTATCCAGCCGTCCTCTGGGTTTGAGGGTAAGAGTGCAATTTCTAACCTTGTGTGGGAGAAATCTAACTTATGCGGAGCTTCATTTAACGAACACACAAGAATTTTCCTGTTGAGTAACTCTGTGTTAATAGACAGTTGCTTAACCTCTTTTCTGAGGACTGTGCTTCCAAACACCCCTGATTCAGATAAGAAAGACTTGATTTGGATCTTCTTCTTTGTTGATTAGATTTCTGGACTTCATGTACTTAATATCCCAGCTATGTGAAGGAAGGTTAAAAATAACCACTTTCAAATACTGACTCTGTACTACATTAAAATTGGAGAAGCTCAAGGCATGCAATAGTCATATAGTAGGAAAGATTAAAGAATATACAGGAGTCTTGGAGGGAGCTGAAACCACTGAGGAGGTCGTGTTGTTTTTAGCAGCATATGGATGAACAGAACAGTAAGGGAAGATACGGGACATTTCCTTTGCTAACATAATGTTTTGGAAAGGCCTAAGTGTGCTGTGGAATTGCAGGGGAAATCCTTAAAATTGGTGAGAAGTTGGCTGGTGGAAAGGACAATTGCAGTTTAGTCTGAGCTCTAAGAAGGTGATCGATGAGATTAGAAGGAAGTTTACCAATACTTTTATGAATGAAGAAATCTTAAAATGTGCATGAGAGGAACCTAGAAGTTGGCTTTTCCAGTTATGAGCCTTAGAGCTAGTGTGCTGGATCTGTGAGGTGAATGTTTTCAGATCCTGTTAGCAGTTGTCTGGACCAGTTAAGGTGTACCCGCTCTCCTCCATGGCTGGGATTTTCAGGGCAGCCAGCACTCGATGCAGCTGAATAGGCTCACACTAGTTTTTAGTAAGCACGTTTTAAAATACTGGTTTGTATCTTACTGTAGACAAGTCCAAATGTATTCCTCGTCACAAGCAGTACTATGGTGATCTCTGTGATTGCAACCACTGTCAGATCTTACGATGTCAGATCTTTTCTGGAGTGTTAACTTCAGTGCTTAGGTCAGTTTTAATTGGCTGGAATTTTCTGTGTCCAGAGCCCAATCCTGGAGGAAGGTAGTTATGTCTGACCATCCTAAGAGCCTGCCCACCCCTCTTATTACATACTTGTCAGCATTACATGCCTCCAGGAGATGGTTGTCAGCTTGAGTTTGTAATTCCTACCTTTTGATGTCCCTTTGTTCGTGAAGACCTGGAAACTGACTCAGTCATCTCCTAACCTTTATGATGTAGGAGAGTAGCTGGAATCTGTATATGCTTTCTGATTTTGGGCAGGGATTATTTCTATTCCTTTTGATCTCTTCCTCACACAAATAGAGGCAGTGGTGGTCCTGGATCCAATCTCCTGTTAACTTTGCATTATCCAGGCTCTCTGGAGTGTTTTCTCCATTACGAATGGTCAGCTAATTCCTGCTTTATAGAAGAGAGGACATGAACATCAGAAAGGGAAGTAGGTGAAGAGAAGCATTTCCTACACTAAACCAATTTTATTTTTAGCAAAAATATGTTCTTGAATTTTAAGGTCACCCAAAACTAGATAGAGTAACAGATGCCGCTGTCAAAGAGACGTAAGAGCATCTATTAGAAACCTTCGGTGTTTCTGCCTGTGACCATGTTTTTGTTGTTGGATTATCCTGTCTTCAGAGGTGAGTCAATGTTCAAATGGCAAGGAATGATTGGTTCTGCGGGGGGTGCAGGTGCCCAACAGGTTTGAAAGCTACAGAAACTTTGATTTAAAGTTTGACCTAAACTGGGCAAAGGCCAGAAACTTCACTGGAAAGAAGTGTGAACTGGGAGAATGAATTAATTAGATGAACCATATGACTTAGAGATGTTAAACTCTATTGTTTCTCTTTATATTATACTTTATTTTTATCAAATACGTTTTACGTGTACTTTAAAAGAATGGGAATGGCACGGCACCCACGTAAATCTTTGTTGATCGTGAAGTTCATAGGAGCGGCTCAGAGAAAATAAAACAAAGCTAGCTTGTCATCACTCTGGAGTGCTCTTTGCTCACGTCCAAGCGCTTTCTGTAGTTTTAGAGTCATTCTTTGACTTGAAGCTGGTCTTAACTGCAATTCCAATTCTGTCACAGTATGAGGGAATTTAACCTTTTGCCATCAGTGCTATCTGCTGCAGAAAAATTACTCCTCTGATCTTTTCAACATGCCGCAACGGACGTAATTCTGCAGAATGCTGGGGGCAGGAGGGAACTGAGTTCCGGAGCAAACGGGAGCGGAAGGGGAGAGACTGGATATGTGAAGAACCACAGCTGCAACCCCTCTAACAACAAGGGTTCATTTTGCTCTGTCTTGTAGTATTGGACCCTGAATCTGACCATTTTTGCTGTCTAAAACTAGATGTGGAATACTGTTGTGTTTCCTGATCCTAAAAAGGGATCCCTGCTATTGCTTTATAAGTGATTCTAGGGCTCCTGAAGTCTGAATTATGTGCTTGATGCAAGTTGAGGTGCAAAAACGTTGAGCTTCTGCAGTCAAGTTCCTGTTACTGTTTATTTCACCTCTCCCAAACTGAGCAGCTGGATGATTGGAGGGGTCAATGTAGGGTAAGAAATGAGCAGAAACTGAGTACCACAGAATCAGTGTGTGTATACTTAAACTTCTTTCTATTTGTTGAATGACTTTAGGTTTTGAGGACTTTATTTTGCAACCTTACTGTTTTAAAGAAGTTGTTTGTGTAATGTTTTGGCTGTGTTTTCGCCACTGTGCTTCTGATGAGCAGAATAGATGAATGAAGTATAAATGTCTAGCATAAAACTGGCTGCTGCGGGTGCACTGACGTGTGGCTGTGTAGGCTGTCCTATTTGAAGGAATTCACCTGCTGAATTAAAAAACCCCAATCAGCTGGTAATCTTGAGTTGTTTTCAAAGCTTAACATTTGTGACAAGGGCAAATGAGCAATGTCCACTAATACAAATTTGAAGTATGTAATGATGATATATAATTAAGTCATGATCTCTTTTTAAGCTACAGACTTTATAAAAGCCTGACCTTTAAGAGTTCAGAATCTAAAGTAAAAGGAATTTACAGGGTATTTTTTTATGTAAGCATTATTTAAAGCTTCCACTCTGTAATTAAATTTTGTATTCTTGACAAGGGAGAATGAACTGTTCCTGAAAAAGCTTCTTATATGGTTAACAGTATAATTAGAGAACTAGTTATGCAAATGTCACACAAAAATGCCCTTTAATGAAGCAATATCAAATGAAAAGCTATTACAGTTACACTGCATGAAGAATAGTTAAAATTTGAATTATTGAAGTGGATCCTGAGCGTACTACGATTGAGATCCCCCTGTGTGCAGCTCCTGCTCGCGTGTAACCCAGAAAGCATGAGAACACATAATCATGTAGTATACTTGGTCTGTGAAATTTTGCCAAAACTTGTGAGGGAATAACTTCACTTTGTGCCACAACTGGCTGCAGGAAGATGACGGGATCTGTCACGTACAGTGTCTGTGAAGAGGTAACTTCCCTCCCAGGGTAACTGCAGTTCTGTAGAGCCTGCCTTTGTCAGGACCATCACCTGTGACCCCAGCAGCAAAAGCTGAAATTAAAGGAATTATTCTGATCCGGAATCTGGGGGCACAAACCCCATGGCCATTGGGTATGACCTGATGGATGGAGTGAAGGTACAAAGAGCAGGCTGGAAGGAGACCAACCGGACGGGACATGGGGGGAGGTCAAGGGCGTCAGAATGTGTAGGTTTAATGATAGGTAGTGGGCATCACTGCACACCATGAAGCCACATGTTGTAAATACGTTACTGGGTCAGTCATCAAGGATTCTGCTCTCATTTAACAGAAAAATGAGGTTCAGGATCCAAACCCAACCAATTTAAGTGTATTCCTGTTGGCTTCGGTGAGTTTGGACAGTGCTTAGCAAAATGCATTTTGTCTGCATGTGCTGTGTTAAGTATCTTGGAAAAATAATCTTTATGGCTGCTGTTGGCAGTTCCAGTCACGTTCGGGTCACAGCATTGTATTGCAGCATGTTTTCTCAAAAGTGGTGGGGAAAATCCAGTTTAGGGAACACAGACATGTCCCTTAGTCTTCCTAATTCTGTAACGTTTCCTGACTTAGATACTGTTTACTGAGCAGAGCGAGTGAAGATTTTTGTTTTTGTTATGTGGAGTGGTTCAAAGACAAGGCTATGCCTATCAATTTTCCTTAAATGATTCTATACTGTGTTTTAATGTGTTTCCAAGGGTTTACGTATTTCTTTTGGTCAGCACTGGTATCCCACAGTTTTTAGTCTAGAGAAACACTCAATCATGGTTAAAACCATTTAAAATAGGTAGAATTTCAAGCATTCAAATCTGAAATTGAGTTTTCCTGTGAGAATGACACTGTAAACTGAAAGAGCAGGCACTCTGAAGTAGCATAGCTGATTGCTGTGAATAGGTTACCAAGAGGCGGGTGACCGGTGGTTTAAACCGGTGTACTGTTATTGCCAATATGCCTTCACACCGCTCGGGTTAGGTTCAGTGTAATCCAGGATCTCATCAGCTTTATTTTTAGAGGGTTGACTTTCAATGTAAAGCTAAGAATTGATTTTGATATAAATGAGAAAATATATATGATAGCTTTTATTTTTAGAAAAAATAATTTTAGTCCAAAATTCAACTGAACAGCATTTCTGATTATGCTGCCTGTATGGCAAATCTACCAACGTTGTCTGGCCTTCTCAGAGGCCACGCCGCTGCCATGACTGAGTGTGTAGAGTCTTCTGGTTTCAGAAATAGTAGAAAAGTATTCCAAAGTCCCTCGCTAAAGAGCAGTGTAAATAGCATGACCTACTCTGGATGTTGTTAGTGCTTTCTGGGGAAAAACGTCTGCGTGAACATGATGTGGAAAGTCGTCTGATGTTTTAGGCCAAATATCTGTTTAATCATCAACTTTCTGATACACCACGACCCAAAGAATGCAGTAGTTATTTCAAAATATCTTGTGATGCTGAATCAGACCAAGCAATTTGATTTTCTTTTTTTTTTCCCCCTGACTTGTGATTTTTAGTTGTGTGGCTGTGACAATACTGTAAACATAAAATTTAGTGTTTAGAAAAGATTGTTTTCTGCTTTTAAGAGAAAGCAGTGGTTTTCTTCCCATTCTTGCATGGACTGTGTGTCTGTCTTCAGGTTAGGCAAGCTGAAATGATCTGAGTAACTGGATAATAAAGCATTTTACAAGAGCCCTCTATCATGTGATAGCCAGTTTGATGTCTAATACTGGTATTATACATGAGATTATATGCATGAGACTAGGAAAGAAATTCATTCTGTCGGCCACATGAAAAGAAATGCCACAGTACTTGTATTGAGGCACTTTAGTGCTTTGGAACAGGAATTTTCTATTAGTCTAGGGAATCCCTGTAGTGAAGGGTGTGCTGTGCTGTTTGTGTATAGAAAAGCATCCACATCTGATGAAGATACAGGATTCTACGAAGCCTCTTGCGTTCCCCTGTCCCGCAGGGTGCTGTGCAGCGACAGCTGAAGTAGCGCCGAGGGAGCAGGGACGGGTACAGCTGGGCGTAACCACTGCTGGGCTGCTGCTCCTTCCGCGCTAGTCGAGAGAACAGGTCGGAGTTTCCTGGGCACTGGGGCTCTGGTAGAAATTACTGCAAGTAGGAGAGCAGGTGAAGCTTATGCTGGCATTGAAGCTCACCAAAGGCTCTCCACCTGTCAAATTCCAGACAGGAATCAGGATGGAGTTTCCTAGCACTTGATGCTGTTGGCATTGGCCTCTGCTAGGTCAGAACAAAACCAGATGGGCTGAGTTCAGCGTATAGGGACAGAGGGTCTGCAAACCAGTAACACAGGTGTCTGTTCTTCTGCAACAGAAGCCATCATTTCGAGTCTAACAGCAGTCTGTTGTCAAGAAAATGTCATTTACTTGTACTGGCGAAGCGTGTTTCTCGGGCTGTCATATCAGTCGATGATCAGTAGCAACTATGACTGATGTTTAACATTACTTACGTTAACAGACTTGTGCTGTGCTCCTAAAGAGCTGACCCTCCTCACCATATGTGTGTCGGTAAGGTGCTGTGAGCTGGATTTTCTTTTCTTTGGATTCCTTCTGAGTCTGGCAATGCATACAGACAACAACGTTGGAAGTGTTAAAGCTCAGTCTGTGCTTTCAGAAGAGAAACCAGAGAATGTCTGTGCAGCCTATATTTCAGGTCATCTGTGTAGATGTGTAGTAACACTCCTGGGTAACTGAGTTGTGTTCTAGATTTCCCTTTATTGCATTTCCGTCCCTCGCTTGGAGGTGTAGTCACGCTGCTGTTGACTGTAGAATAGAGTGCTGTCTGTTCTGGACATGGAGCGTGTGTTGTGGCGGAGCAGTGGTCTTCTGCGCCAGCTTCAGGCAGTTGACATGCAGAGTTCTGCTTCTTCCAGAGGGTTCCTTGGTAGCTCCAGGAAATTCACCCAAAACAAGCTGTTAGGATTAATGCTTCCTTCATTTTTCTAGATGCCCACTTCGGGATGCTCAGTGCCTGTAGGTGGAAAATAAGTCAATACATGTGTGACAGAGGGAATTGCAGGTGAGATTGGCCAGTAGAACATGGGGTAGAGACTTTTAGATTGCAATTTTCCTCCATTCTGTAAGTTTACTGGAAAGAAAATGCGGCTGATATGTCTGAATCCTCAGACACATGATGCAGGAAGCTGGCATTAAGAAGTTAATGCACAATGTTTAAGTTCGTGTTGATTCATGCTGAAAAGTGGTGATTTCCCCCCCCCCCCCCATCCCCCCCCCCAAAGCGCACTTCTGTGCTAGGGCTCCTCTCATCTCTGGCATCGCAGGAGGATTTCACTCATCTGTCCTACCCACAGGTAGTGCTGATGTCCGTTTTTTGTCCCTGCAGGTGAGAATTAAATCTCAAGGATGTCCCTCTCTGGCACAGATTTTCTGTGAAATACCATCCCTTACCCTGGCTGTGCTTCACTGGTCTGTGTGTCCAGCTACCCGTAAAGTGGGGGGATAAGCACACAAGTGCCTTGCAAGGTTTTAGGACACAGGAAGCCTTCTGATGTTTCATCTTCCACCCTATAAGTTGTATAAACACTGTGGTATCAATCTGCTAGTTTCTTGGAGGCTAAAATTTCCTTCTCTTACATAAAAATACAGTAGCTGTATTTGATCTGCCTACAAATGGAAGGAAAGGGTTTCTCTTACTCCCCATCTCCCAAGGTAAAGTTAACAATGGCACTAAGTAACAAATAACCTTTGCTTATGTGTTTGGGAGAAAGAGCTATTTGCAGAGCATAGATTACTTCTGCACCTTGGCCTGTTTCATCAGTATCAAGAGGCAGTCCAGAATTCCGTGACGTTGAGTGGCTTCAGCTGACAAGCAGCTCTCATGCAAGAATTGTTTTTATGGTCGCTTAAGCATTGCGCACTTTTCTCCTCAGCTGTACTTTTGACGGGCAGGGTTTTAAATCTTACCTCTGTTTACTTGATCCACCCGTATAAAAGCAAAACACTTTGAAATAGGTTTTTTCTGTTTCTTAAATGAGTGCTTTTGCCTCTTAGGTTTTGTTGACTTTGATTCAGTGAATTAGCCAAAAAAGACCCTGCCCAGAAGTGCAGGAGTTCTCATTCAGGTTCACGCTTTTAAAGCCGGGCGGTTGCTCCCTTGCTTTGCCAGATCCGAGGCAAATAAGCACTGTGGTCCCACAGTTCCCGGGACAGGGCTGCCCACAGAACGTCTGAGCAGGTCAGGCTCTCCTTGAGCATGGAGCACACTTGGCTAAAAGCATCGGCGATGGTGTAGCCAGCCTTCAGTGGCCAGTGTGACTGGGCTTTCTGTGTGTTTTGGGGCATCTTGCACCCGGCACAACAAAATATCATGCTGACTTCAGATGTTAAGAACAGACACGAGGACATGGAACAGATCCCCGAGTCTGACGATGGTAATTTTCTCCTGTTACTTTCCTAAGCATTTGTTTGCCAACTCTTTGAGGGTGGGCTTTTACTCTGATGTTTTATTGTCTTTCAAATCGCTAGTTTTACCACCAGTAATTTTTAGAGTGCTTTGGAGGGAGGGTGGAAGGGAGGAAAAAGAGATGTAGTAATTATGAATGTATTTGATTAGGTTATAAAATCTCAAAGCTCATTAAAAATGAGAAGCCATGGCAACCTCAACAATACATCCCACACACATTATACCTACCTAACAATGTGCAAACTACACTTAGAAAAGAGAAATTAAGCATGAAGAAAAGGGGAGAAAAAACACTCTTTACGCTGCTATTTTTAATTCTCAGATGCTGAATAACAACAGACTTGTGCTTACAGCAATTGTAACTCTTGCATTTAAAAAATAACTGATTATCAGGCTGAATATGGAATCTCTCCTCAGTATTGTTCTTTATTCTCCTGAGATTTTTCTATGCTGTATTTTTAGTAAATTTACAGATTTAATGGGAGGTAGATAGCCAAGGAAAGTAAATGTGAACATTGCAGTTTCCCTGGACCTGTCCTGTCCTCAGAGACACTTGGAGTTTGGGGCAGTTGTGCCTCTCCTTGACTCTTCACATCACAAGAAAACGTGCGGAAACTCTCTCTGTGCTAGTATATATCCTGTGTGTAGTATGAATCCAACATCAGTACTGGTCATTCGATTGAAAGATGTTTGATCCTTGGAGCAGTCTCTTGCAGGGACCCTGCAGAGTTACTGGACCCATTTGGGTGTGAATGGTTAAAGAATGTAGAGGTTTTCCTGCTGTAGTTTGTGACCAGGCTTGTGGAGTTCACAAGCAGGGTGGCTGAGGGCAGGCATCCCCTGTTCTAATGCCGGCTTCCCTCCCCCCATCTGTGGGGTTCTGGGGATAGTCCTCAGGAGGGACTGAGGACAGCAGCTCTGGACTCCTTTGCATAGGGAAGGAATGAACCAGAGCATGGTGGTCAGTTAGCAGAAGTTGCCTTTCGTGATTTACAGAGGGATATACGTTCTCTAGTGATAGTTATTTCTGTGGTCCACAGTGACAGTAGGTTTTGGGTTTACTGACTAGTGGTCAAAACCTCGCAGAGGTGATTCACAGCTCTCTAGGGTGTAGGACTGTAAACTGAAAAGCACTGCTAGAATAACATTGCCTTGTCTTAAAGGTGAAATTCCAGCTCTCAAGTTCAATTAAAGGATTTTAGAGAATACTAGATTTCACTCTGGTTTTACATTTAATTGCGTCTATTTTCTCTTTTAAAATGCAGACCATTCACACTTGAAGCTTAATTAAAACTCTTATACCAGAGCATAAATACGAGGCAGATGTAGCTTTCTCTAAAAATACCTTGATACCACAAGGATTAATCATGCAGCTCTTGTTCAACATGAAACTCTGCATTATGAGAAGATAAAGGTCTGTTCTTGTGGCTATTGCCGTAATTGATAAAAGTGTGAATATGCAAAAGTGGATTCCGCAGGCAGCGGGAGGAGGTGCAGTCTGACTGCTTGGCTCAGGCTTTGCAGACCAGTGCTTACAGAAGGAGGAGGGAACAGCTGGCCCTGTTCCCTTCCCAGTTTTGATGGAGTTACTGTAATTATTTACCTGAGAATTGGGCCTTGAGTACTTGCGATATCTGTATAACCTGTTTTCTCAGTTATGTCTGAATAGCTGTGCCACCAAGCAGATCTGGAGTGGAAGGTTTATGCTGAGCATGGAAACGGCTGTAATTTAGGGAGACAGGGATGTGTGATGCCTGGTGTCTGGCTTCAGAGGGAAGACTTTGAGCAGTGTGTACTGGAAGGCATTCCCTCGACTGTAGTTACCCACACAAAGGTAAAATTGTTTTAAAAAGCTGCAATTAAGGACAAGGAGCAGGAGTGGTTCCCTTACGCTGCATGAGATTCTGTATTTTGTCGGTTGTAGCAGTGCCCCTCCGTGATCTTTGGGGCAGGGACTTCACAGCTCTAACAGGAGGGTGTTCTCTGGTCACTGGTTTTACTGTTACTGATATTCCACCATTCTAGAAACAAGTAAAGTTTCCTCTTTTTGTCTGGAAAGGCATTTTTAAAAAGTGGAATCTATTCATAGATGGAAATCTTTTTTTAGTGGGGTGGCGTTACAGGTAGAGCCAATGTAATTGGTGGCACAGAATTGTGTTTCTTTCCCTGTGCCACCGCTGTGTGCCAGTTGAGATGGGGATTCCGCAGTGAATTTCTGTATGCATTCTGCAACCAACTCGTGTGATAGCTGTGGTTAATTGTATGGAATGTTACCTGTGGATCACGGCTTGCTTGGCTGCACAGGGAAGAACTAAAGTCACAGAGGCTGCAGTGGCTCTTCAGGAAACTAGAATGAATCTAAGCAGTTGCTGGTTTTTAATTTTTGGTGGTGGTGCGTCCAGGATGTTCTGGTGAAAACTTGGAAAAACTACCCCTGACACCACATTAGAGCTGTACTGGCCTGCCCAGGAAATGCTTCCTGTGCTACATCTCTTCAGAAGGCACGCTTTCCTGAAGGGTAATGCATTCGGAGTTCATCTGTGTTTTCTATAAAGGCATCTGAATTCAGATTTTTTGGTTCAGTAAGACAGAAGATGAAATCCTGATGATTAAGGCCTAGAAACTGAATAATCCACAAATGAATAACTGACTGACCTTTCTGACATCCCATAGTGTTCTCTAGAGGTTGGAAGTGGAAAGGCAAAGGAATAATTTTAATTTGTTATACACTTCCATTAAAAGATACCTGACTGCTATCTGCAGCCCCAACAGCAGCTTTGCTTTAGCATAAGCCTCATTGCTGTCTGGCTTTCTGGTTGCCGTCTGCTGCGGCTTTACCGAGCTTTTACAGTCTTAATCCCATTGACCGCTGTTTATGGATATGATGCAGAGATGATAATAGATTGCGGTGCGGTGACACGAACCACACTTGCACACCGCTTCCTCTACCAGGCTGCGGCTGGTGTGGTTAGACACTTACTGGAAGACCAAGAATAGAAGGTATGTTGGGGGAATATTTTAAATGAGGAAACTAGCACCTGCCTTCAATTAACCAGCTGTAAAGACTGGGATGCGCTGTATTACACACTTGGTTAGTGAACCCTACGCAGTCTTAGAACAAGGTAAGCCCTGTGGGAACGTCCAGTATTGGACATTGGGCATCTTACTGTTGGTACTGACCAATCAGTTTTCATTTCTTGCTGTTTAGGAATGTAGGAGAAGGACAGAAGCTCCGCAGGTTGACATTTGATTGACGATGTAGTGATTTCTAGTTTAAATTAGCAATTCTGCAGGTTCATGGGTATGTCCTCTCCAAAATACAATAGTTGTCTCTTACTGCAGTCTCTGTCTTCGACAGAGTAAATATTTTATGACTACTCGGTATGGAAATTTCAGGTACAAACACAAATTTCTGTTTTTTCTCTAGTACTGTAGATTCCATGGGTGATTCTTGAGTAAAGCTGTTGTGGTTCAGGGTAGTTGAAGTCGAGCAGATGTTCACTGAAGGTGTAATAAGCTGTGCTGTGTTACTTGCCTTAAAAACATTTGTTTCAGTCAGGCAGGAGCAGGGTTTCTTTCTCAGACATTCTGGATTATCTGATTGGAATAGGAGGAACATGAGGAATCCCCACAAGATGGTTCCAAACTGCAAGCCCTGTACTCTGTGGCTAGGAAACTTCAGATAAAAGGATTTTGTGAACTGCTTCATAGAAATAACAACCAATTCATGAATTTTGGTACTTTAACTCGTGAGGTGATCCAGTCCCTCTGGAAATCCGTGGAACTAGCTTTACTGAAATGCAGATGCTTTTTTTTTTTTTTGAGTCTCAAATACTCAAAAACTACAAAGATCATCATGCCATTGTAGAAGGTCAGCAGTCATAGAAGAAAATACTCCCAGTTTATGAGTAAGAACGAATTGAATGACAAGAGAAACCCAGGGAAATCTGGAAAGAAGCAGCTACTGATTACCTGGATAGAGAACAGCATCTCTGTATTCTGCTGTCTGGTTTTATTGGGAATGAAGGACTAACAGTGTGTAAAGCACAAGAGGAAGATGTAGAGGGAAAAAGGAGGAGTCGTCTTGCATGACCAGTCTCTCTGATCCCTAACACTACTTAATCGTGTTTCTTAAAGCCTCTGCAGCTGCAGAAATGTGATTAAACAGGAATCTCTTTTTGGGAAGAGCGAATAATCCAAGGGGAATCGGTGTCTCGTACCCAGGAAGTAAGGCAAGCTGTTCATACACACACAGACCCAAGCTTTTCCCTCTGTTCTCTCAACTAGCTGGAAACAAGGAACTCCTGACACTGTAACTGCATCCGCAGGTGCTTCGGTTTCGGAGCTCAGTGACTGGCGATGGAATGTTGCTCCTTCTGGATGGGACATTAGGGACATGCCCATAAAATAATATCCTGTTACTGCAGTTTGGTTATTTTAAACTTTCCTTTTAGAAGGGATCAGATGTGACTTTTAAATGCTTAGGATTGGCATGCTGAGAAGTCTGGGAAGAAGACAACAAAATGCAGCAAAGTTTGCCTTTGTTGGCATTGAACAACGTTATGTGACGCCTTTAGACGCTCAAATACATCAGTAAATCAGAGCATTACTAGAGAGTCTTTCTGTATTGTGATGGGTTGTTGCCTAACTTGAATTTTAGTCAGGAATTGGCTTAGGAAAAAGCCCTAACACGTGTAAAATGGGGAAAGGAGCGATTGTTAATTCTGTGCAGGGCTTCAGAGTTTCTTGTGAGACCAGAATCCGGCTCATGTTTGCCAGAAGTTTGTGACGATCAAGTCATTCATTCTCTGGCTCTGAAATCTTGCTCCGTTTGTATGGGTTTATGCAGAGCAAAGGAAAATCTGGTGATTTTTAAATGAGTTTTGACAGTTTAGCTCTTCTCACCACAGCCCGTACCGAGGTCTGGCAGCTATACTAGTTCGGGGCAGACCGTGAACACAGCTGAGCCCCTGCCCAGGGGAAGGGGATTCAGCAGAACATGACAGGGATGGCTTCAGGCTGCTGAGCTGGTTCAGGGCCTGTGGGCACGTGCAGTCTCACACTTCAAACCCCTGTGCATCACGGAAGTGAGACCTTTCCGGTATTTATAGCCAGGTCAGCGTTGCAGCCCAGCAGCACTGCAGGGAAAGGCTCTGACATAGCATTTCAGATAAACACCCCATCTCTTGAAGTCGGTAAGCTAAGTGTGAGGTCCCAGTGTCGTCTTCCATGTAGTCTGTGCAGTTGAGGTGGTTTTCCTAAACATGAGATGATTCCAAGTTTAAACTGCAGAGATCAATTTCCTTTCTAGTAAAGGCTGTATTACTGTTTCCTAGGCCTCCGGTGTTTTACCGAGGCCCATAGTAGTTTGTAGCCCCTGTGAGTCAAGTACACTGGAGGAATGTGATACACTTTCACCAGTTTACTGTACTGGTAGCCTGGTAGTTGGTGGAAGCGAAGCTTCTCTCGTCCTGTTCAGTCACTGCGCATTCTCAGCGCTGTATTGCAGCGGGAAGTAGCAGTCGGGTGTCCTTTCCTGTTCCCAGAAACAGACCTGTCCAGATTTAAATTGTTAGCTTGTCTGTCAGGGGCCTGGTGTGTCCATTGCGTTTCTCCCAGGATTCAGGTACTGTTAAGGAGAGGGGGGAAAAAGGCAAGGGCGAAAGAGGCGGTAGGGTTTAACAAGAGGGGAAGCCATTTCATTTTGAGCTTTATCTCTGATGGGGTCCCCTCATCTAATGAATTCCAGATTAACCATAGCGTGATTTCTGTAGTGTCTGCCAAATAGAAACACATTGTGTTTCAGTGGAAAGGCATTTGATTTGATACTGAATTTTCTTATTAGTGATTTAACAAATTAAAGGTGGGTTGTGGGTTTTTTTTTTTTGATAGGTTGATCTGGCTGTGACACCACTTAATCTCTCACACTGATTAATCCATCCAGCTTCCATCATGCACATGTCAACCATTAATTAACAGCTCCAGCATATTTTCTGTTCCCTCTTTGCATTTTAGCTTTTGTTACCTCTTCAGCAATCTCCTGTCTCGGATGCTGCATGAAGAGGAAGGAAAGCGTTGCAGGTCTTCATCCGCCTTTGAAGGAAATTTACTGAAGTACCCTACTAAGTGTGCCCTTCAGCACCGAGTGCTCAGTTCTGAACCATGGAAATAGTATGCTAAACTGGGGCTCACTAAAGCTTTTGTCTGGTTTTGCTCCCTACTTCGTGGCCTGATCTGTGACTCCTGTTTTGCTGGGTATTTCTGCAGTGACCCCCTTGCCATGGTGTTTCATTTGTGATCAAATACTGCAGGACTGAAAAGTACGCTGATGGCAGCGTTGGATCTCTTGAGTAAAATATGTGGTTGGGCACATTCAGGAGGAGTGAGGAAGAGCAGTGTAACAAACACAAACTGAACTTGTTTGAGGAGATGCCTCTCTGCTTTAATAATAAAAGTATTTATGCTGTTGTCAGACACCTTAAGAAGCCACAATGATGGGCAGGTAATGAAAATACCCCCTTTCTGATAAATTCTGACATAAAGGGCATCCCACATTATGAAATCTCACTTCACAAGATTTTTTTCAAGTAGAGCAACAGTGATGCTTGTTTCTATTCTTTTTAAAAGAGAAGGAACAGGATTTGTTCTTTCAGCAAATACTCTTCTTTCACTAGTACTTGCTTGGGTCAGAGCAGTGGCAGGACACTGGCAGATGCTCCTTGACGACCTGGGTCTGGTGCAGCACCACATCGCTTCAGGCTCACTCCAGAGACCCGTTTGTGTTGGGAAGACTGGGAGTGGGCTTCTGGCCTCACTGTCATTTCTTGGCATCACTTTCTTGGATGGATGCAAACTTGGGTAGCCTAAAATTTGAGTAAGTGTAGTGAATTCTTGAGCAAAAAAAGGGAAGTGTTGATGCAGGCTTGTTTTGGCATTCTCATGAGGTTTTGTTGCTTGGCTTTCTTCCAGTCTTCTCCTCCCTCAGCTGCACATCAGTGTAGCACTCGCCTCAAATGGCACTGCATCATGTTCCTCCCCCACCCTACTCCCACTCCAAGATGTGCAAGTAGATGTAGTGACAGCAAGGAAGTCTTGGAAGAATAACCTGTTTCTGTTTTGACTCCAGAAACGCTGCACATAGGGAGGAAGAATATGCACTGTAAGGTATGTTCAGGTAAAACACCAACATGTGTTAGTAGCAGCTACGCACATTTTAATGGCATGTGTGTGTTGTGTTTTGTATACTTTTGAATGCTTATATCTCCTTCCATAATTCAAGAACAGTTAAAAACACTTCACGAGCAGTGCTGCCCTACCTCACCCAGCAGAAAAAAATGCCCCAGTGAAGACATTACGGATCCCAAGAACATGATTGTGCCTTATATGCTTGACGCACATCAAAAGAAGCCATAGATGGGTCAAGTGCAGTCTTAGGTGGGGCCTTCCCATATGTGGGTGGTTGTAAGCTCTCTGCGGACTCATGCACGTTTTGCAGGAGAGACAAAGAGAGGTGGCGGGATAGCCGGAGACCTGCCTACAGCTGGACTGTCGTCTCCTCGCTGAGGGAGAAGCAGGACTTTGGCAAGTTCCATATTAACTGCTACAAAATGAGACTATGAGCATGGCTATGCTGTGGGCGTAAGACATGGGCAGGGTCTGCTCACGCAGCGATGTAGGGATGGTGAAACTGAGCAAGACCAGTGAGCAATGGCTGCGTTTGGTGTGGCAGCAGGTGGAAGGGGGCTGTGCTGCTTCTTCAGCCAGGCCCAATGCTGTGGGGAGCTCATGGCACCACAGCACCTTCTGCTCTCCAGAGGGGATGTGGCCAGTACGAAGGTTCTAGTTTCCTCCTTTTCCTCAGTTGCTCCCAGTGTCCTGACAAGACAGAATAGCTTAGAGCTGCAGGAGCTTCCCAAGAGTCAGTAAGTTCTGCAGAAGGAAGGATGGTGGGTCTTGCTTACAGGCACTTACAGAATCACAGATGGTTTAGGTTGGGTGGGATCTTAATGCCCACCCAGTCCCAACCGCTGCCATGGGGTGGGACCTTCCACCAGACCAGGTTGCTCCAAGCCTCATCCAGCCTGGCCTTGGACACTGCCAGGGATGGGGCATCCACAGCTTCTCTGGGCAACCTGTCCCAGTGCTCCCAACCTCTGCGGGAAGAATTCCTTCCTGATGGCCCATCACAATCTCCCTCTTTGCATTCAAACCTGCTACCCCTTGTCCTGTCACTCCCTGCCCTTAGAGAAAGTCATGCTCAGCTTTCTTATAGCCACCCCAGGCATTGGAAGGTGCTATAAGGTCTCCCCAGAGCCTTCTCCAGGCTGAACCCCCTCAACTCTCCCAGTTTGTCCCCATGGCAGGGGGGCTCCAGCCCATGGAGCATCATGACTTGAGGTCATTCTGCCAGATCTGCAGTTCAGGAATGGAATTCCCAGCAAAGCAGGTGGGATTTTACAGCTTCCAGATAATCTGTGTAGATATACATGCATTTTTGTGGATGAGTATGGGAATGTTCATACATATGTACAGCAAGTGCAAAAACTGTGTTTAACCAGTAGCAGTTAGATGACTCCTGAAATTTCATAGTAAGAAAGAGGAGTGTTGCTGGTGACTAGAGGAATCTTTCAGACATCAGTGTGTTAGCAGAAGTCTGTGGGAGTACTGAGCTGTCACTTGCACAGTACATGCAGTACAATACTGAAATAGCACGTTTGTCACCCTAGCGACTGCCTGTGGACACTGGCGCTTTCTGTGCTTTCCTTGCAGTAAAAAGCAGTTTATTTTTTTCCAGCAGATGTCTATTTTTATACTGAGGTGGCACAGGAATCTTGGGCTAGAGGAACCTTTAGATTAGCATAGCTGTGAGCTCTGAAAGGGTATAAAAATGGTTTAGAGAGAGCTTATGAGTGCCTGTTTTTCCAGATGCTATGCGCAGAGAATTAAGAATCCCAAGGCCACGGTTAATTCATTTTATTTATCTAACGTATCTTATGCATGCTGTGCTCGTGGCAACAGTTAGTGTCGTAGGAAATTTAGGGGTACTTCTAAGAGGCTGTTTAGCTACAGGGAGCTAAGCATTAATGACCTTTTTCCTACCCCCATTTCAGTCCTTTACAGTACACAGGTTTTGAACGGCGAGGCACTGTATAGGAAACCACAAAGGGTGTTACAATGGATAGGAACTGGAGAGATTTTCTCTCTGCATGAATTCATAAAATCTGATTATTACGTTCTTAATAGCTTCTTTTCAGCACGTCCCTATCACACTGTGGCTTTTCAAGGAAAGATGAATTCTGCTTGTTTTACTGCCAACTTCTTATGAAATGGCATGTTCTGCTCCTTTTCTGAGTGAATAATACTTTAATTATAAGGGTGGGCCGTAACTGCATGACAACGAGGGAAAAGGGATTGGGCATTTGGGATAATAATGCCAGAGGATAAGGGAGCTGCCATTCCAGTGTGTCTGTAGTCCATTTTGACCAGTATTTGGACTGGTTTGAAAGACAGTGGCTTAGGGCAGGGGTGGATGCTTCAGCAGCAAAGATCAGGAACACCAGTTGGCTGATAGTAGATAACCTGGTTGATACAAACATTTATACCTGAAAGTTAGAGCCTGGGCTTCTCTGAAATACGCTGTTTACTGACTGGTCCAAACCTTTTGCTTGTGTAAGCCATTAGAATTCTGGTTAGTTTATTAACTACATAGCCAATCTTGGATTTTTATGTTTGAAAAATTCTTCAGCTCGGTTGCATCGTATGGTGAGAAACACCACAGGCTGCTTGTACCTCGTATGGGGATGTCTTCCTCAGTCTGTGACCTTTCAGTGTTGACTAGAACCCACTTGTGTCCCTTTTTCAAGGTTTTTTTTTCAGCCTGTGGCCTTAACGATGCTCTGTGTTCTGAACTGTGATTTAAGCTGAAGCAGTTATTTCACCTAGTATTTCTGAATGTGAGTTGTTGCCTTACATACCAGAATTCCAATGTTTCCCATCTTACTTTCCATCCTATTACTCTTGCATTTTTCTGGGTTTTGTTAGCACAGTTTTTCTTCTTATAGCAACACCAAACTTTCTGGTAGAGGAGGAGCGTGCTCACACAGAATCTTGGATAGATTCCCTGGCTGTTGAAGCCCACTGGTAGGCTTGAAGGATTTAATTTACCATCACAGTTTTGCCTCAGAATTTCTGGGGGGCCTTGGAGGGCATTTGGCTTAAATATGTAAACTTAAAATTAGGCGGCTTTAACAATCTAGCATGGTGAGGGGCTTCTGTTCAGTTCTGATTCGGGGATCAACCAAATCAGCACGGTGGGAAAGGCTGATGATTCATTTCTCTTCAGTTGCGTGCTTCTAGGTGTCAGTTGCTGGTTGGCAGAAGAGATACAGATAAATAATTACATAATTGTGTGTGGATAATTACAGGAGTTCACATTTTGTTAGTAACCTGTGTTCAGGAGTCTCTTAGGTGCATTAGTGCAGCACAGCACAATGGTACCGTAGCTCTCTGCTTACTGCGCTGCGTGATGTCCGGCCTGATAAGCTGGTTAGCAGCCCTTTCTCACCCTTCAGCATACACCTAGTACTTAAAAAGCTGTAGCTTTTTTGGTCTTCTAAGTCTTTTTATTCACTAAATAGAAGCTGTTGGAATAAATAATTAAGGTGTGGTTATCAAAATATTTTGGGGGGGTGAAATTAGTTTAAATATTGGAGGAATTAGATTGGAATCATTTTGTCAGATGAATCAGTGTTGACATCATTGAGCTGTCAGAGGTCTTAATATTGTTTATTTTAAAATAGTTGGGAAGGGCTTTTATGATACTTACGGTGGGGCTTTTGTGTTTTTTATTACTTTATGCAAATTAGTCGGCCTTTCTGAAAGTTACACATCATCTAGGTTGAAATGGAATTCCTTTGAGTTATAGCAGATCTGTTTTATCATTATTTGAGCTGACAAAGTAAATATATTTGAATGAATCACATCTGGCTGTGTTGATCCAGCACAACTGAATCTGTTTGCATCAGTAATTTAGAACTGTGGTTGTTTTTTGATACGTAAAAATTTACCTTCTGTATTAATTACCTCAGTGCTTGCTTTTATTAGAATAAGAGAAATAATTGTTTTCTAACAGAAAACAGATGTATTTTCTAACAGAATACATCTGCCTTGCAAGTGAGATTTCAGTGGCTTTACTGATTATGGCTGTAGGAAGTGTGTGGACTTTTTTTTTTTTTGTCTGATGCACTGGTCTTTATCCTGCATGAAAATACCTTGAGATGTGTAATTCTGGGTGGACTCTGCCTTGTAGCCTGGCAGTAGATAAGGAAATGGAAGGGGGGCTCTGGCACTGTCTAGAAGTCGGTATGACCTTCTCGAGATAATGCAGCGGGGCTCTGTATTCCCCCTGCGTCCAGGTGGTTTTTCAGACTGGGAGCCTGCTGCCTATTTAACCAAGTTCCACATTTCTTTTGTTTGTTCACTTCCTTGTGCTTCCCCTAGCAAGATCGGTTCCTGGTCGAGTTCAGCTCCGTGGCGAGGTGCATGCCATTGTGAGGAGTGAGCTTGAAAATAGTCTGATACAGACACCGGCTCCCATATGATCTTGTTTGTAAGTTTACCTGATAATTTCACGGAATGGGCTACTGAAAATGTGTCTAATTTTGACAAAAACATTGATTATTAAGAGGTCCTCATGGTTTGTCTAGGCATGTATTGACAATAATAAGGCTTTAAAAAGTGCAGTTCACATCTCATATTGAATTCAAGGATTAAGCTCTGTTGGTGCTTTCTGCAAACCACAGGCATATCCAAATGGGAAATGAAATATTTAGAACTTGGCATGTATTTTTACAGGGAAAAAGGTTAAATAATTCTAAGGAAGTAAAACCTTATTCAGGTAGATCCTAAATGACTCCTCCTTCTCACACTTCAGCTATCAAACTAAAAAAAGTCATAATCTGTAAAATTAGAATCTCTGGATTTCTTTTCCAGCTACTGCCTTGAGCCGTGTGACGGAAGAATTTAGCCATGATTTGGGAGGGTAACACATGCCTGTAGACATGCAGATGCGGTGGCAAGGCGGGCCATAAGGTCTCTCCATACACAGGTATAGGTTGGGACAATGTTAGCTGGAGAAAGTGGCGTTTGCCGTGGGCGCTACATGAGACTCTCACAACACAGGGAGTGGAGCTTCAGCAGGGAATGCACGGAGTGTAACTTGTGCTCTGCAGAAGCTGACCAAGACGGTGTCGGTGAGCTGGTGAGACTTACCCCGCGCTGCCACTGGTCCCTACCGATACAGAGGTAACGGGGGGTGACATTTGCTTTCAGTCATTTCCCACCCCCAGGTACAGACCCAGTTTGAAAGTTAAGTTAGAACGCAGACATGCTGCTTAAATGTGTAGAGAGGAGACATTTAGATGCTGTTTCTAAATTGTTTGCATGTTTATCTCTTGAGAGAATAAAGAGTTAAGCCTTTTTTTGGCCCCAAAGCCAAATGGGGGAACCCAAATGCAATGCTGTTTGTTCTGCTACCTGCTGAGTCAAAGGCAGAAATTCAACAGCTGTGAGCAGCCCCACAGCTCGCCCTGTCACCACCTGGGAATTCTGTTGATGGGAATGGTTTTTTTTTTTTCTCCCTGATGCGAGATCCTCCCCTCCACCCACCTTCTTTCTCCCCCGGTTTCAGTAGCATTTAGAGTTTCTCTACAATCCTCCCTTTAGGCCTGGAGGCAAACTGTATGAGGCATGCTTTTTTATTTCTTCTAGGCATATAGAACTTTCTGACATGGAATTATTATTATGGCACATATAATTATGATTGGATGTCTTCATTTATAATTGCATGATATATAATGAGTAGCAAAACCTTGTTTCCTCTGCTCTTTGAATACTGAACTTCTGAGATTAATTAATCTGATACTGAAAATGCTTTTAATTATATATGCTGCATAAACATCACTATTAAGATCAGAGGAGAATATTACTGCCTGAAAAGTTTCAAATTTTTTTTCAGATGCCAACTGTGTGTTTTATATTACTGTCTAAAGAAATGTGGGAGTGTTTTCTAGGAAAAAACCTCCCCAGGCAGTGGATGAAATAATGGAGTGCCTGGACTTTTGCTGAACATAGATCAGCTACTTTGGTCTAATTGCAGTGTATAAAAGCAAGCCACTGTAAAAATAAGAACCTGTTATTTCAATAAATAAATGCTTGCACATGTCTAATGCCTAATCTCCCTCCATAGGTAGGCAGTTAATGAAGCATGTTTCCTTCTGAAGCTCCAGTCACCCCAAACTCGTACTAGAAGTCATGCCAGAAATGATACAATCAGTAGGGCATCACCAGTTCTCAGGACTGTTCTTCTCAGTCTCCCTGTGCCATACCTCGTATGCACCAATTCTGATCCCGTGTCAGACAGCTTGTTTTACATGCGTGGGAGAGACTCCCTGATGTGGGGAGGTGCAGCGCCCACTCAGGGAAACTGCAGGTTGCCAGCACGAAGGTTGTCAGAGCCATCGGCCGCTCCGAAATAATGCGGCTGGCTCATGGGCGCGCTCATCGCCCGCATTGTCCGTGGATCTGGTTAAAGAGGCAGTTAGGAGACTGGCAGAGTAATAGACATTTATGTACTTTATCCATAAACAGATGCGTTTCATGTGCTTATTAAACTGGTGGAAACTCTCTGTGTCTTTGGTGACTGAGTTTGTGTAAGACACTTCAGTTCACTGACAAACACCTCTGAAATCGTTTGGATGGAAGAATGAATTTTAATAGCACCAAATTATGTGATGTACTAACGTAATGGAACATCTTGCCATGTTTCACTTCTAAAAGATATGTTGTTAGCTTTTTAAAGACGTCAGTATACAGGAGTAATGTAAATGAGGCAGCCAAAAAAAAGTTCATTTGTGGATTCGATACATAATTCCATGTCTGTGGAGTAACCATTGCACACCAAGAGCTGCCATTTTTACCTACGTGGTTTAGCCCTGGGCTGACTCACTCTTGCCAGTGGTTGTATTACTACTTTTACACACACAGTGTAAGTGTACAAAGTCTCTTTTTGAGGCAGTTAACCCCCAGAAAGGAGTATATGAAGTGAATGGTTCTGTTTAATGTGATTTGGTAAAAGTAACGTAGTGGGAACCCACTTTGTAGCCAGCCATCGTGTACTCCAGTTTTCCAGTCCCTCTAACTGTCCTTTTTACGGCCTTTCTCCCGAGGCAGTCCCACTTTTGCTCTGGGTATTCAGAGATTCCCGTGAACTCTACTTTTCCATTTCGTCTCGTGATGGAATGGGAGTGTGTGTCTCCAAGTCATAGAAGGACATACTTTTGACTCATAACTTTGTCTCCATTGCATCAGTTAGCGCTTATTGCTGGCCTTGAAATGAATCATAGCAAGTAAGTTTTAGTTTAAAACCCAGCCATCTTGCTGTGTCTTAACTTCAGTTTGGTATGGCATAAGGGGTATTTTATTCTCCATTGAACATCAGAGATTTAGAGGATTATCAAGTCTCACCATCTGAACCTACAACAATTTCTTCTCTCCCTCTTCTTTCCAGATTCAGTCCTCATGTAGGCAAAGAGGTAGGCAGAAAGAATGGATGAAGAGATGAAGTAGCAGTTAGTAGATAGCAGATAATATTGTGAACTTTCCATTTCATGGAAGGTTTTTGGGAATGTATGTTTAACTTAGCAGAAGGCAATAGGCAAGACAATTGTTGCAGTATGTACTGAATATATGTACATATTATGGCAAAACCTGGGACTCCCTGTCTTGTCACGTGTGCTAAAGAGAACTTCCTGGAAAGTGAGCACAGGGAATTGCCAACACCTCACGTTCCATCTGAACATAAGACGACACCATTCTTTTTACTGTGAAGCTGTTGAACTCTGGCATGGGTAGCCCAGAGGGGTGCAGATGCTCACAGCCTGACTGGAGGTCGTCCAGGGCACCCTGCTATGGCTGACCCTGAGCAGGGGTCAGCTTTAGATCTCCAGAGGTCCCTTCCCAACATCTCTTCTGTAATTCTGTCTCCTACTTCAAAACTGTGTTAATTAAAAAGGAGTTGCTGTAGCTGCTCCCTCTCTAAAGAAAACACCTCCAAAAGCAGCTCTTTTACTTAAAGAAATCAGTTCAGTGATTCTAATGTGTAGAAGGAAGGGCTTTGGACAAAAAAAAAGGGTGGTGGTGGTGCACTAAGACTCACTGATTTATGGAAGTGGCTGCCAGTTTGTTCATGAACAGCAGAATTTTGTGGAAATGAATCAAGCATAAATGATTTTGACTGAAATTAAGTTCTATGCAAAATGTTGCATAGAAAAGCAAACCAAAAGTACTACAAAGGGACTAGGAGTTACACAAGATTAAGCTAGGAAGGAGTAGGCATCTTGCCTGATGTTCATGTGACAAGGTGAGTGAGGAAATCTCGCTGTCCTCTTACAGGTCAGAGCACTGCAAATGACAGGCTAAGACCTCTGCTCTGACAGCTGTGGAAGATACACTGTGGGTGTCGAAGCCGTCAGTCAGTCTTCTAGAAACAAGAAGTGCTGTTGGTCTTACCTTCGTGAACAAAATGGTCCCTCAGGCTCTTAAAGTCATCCATGCGTGCGTACACGCAGCCAGTTTCTGGTTTGAATGTGATGGGGAATCTCCCAAGGTATAAAAGTAACACCAGATTTTCTCTGTCGTTGGTTAGCAGGGAAGCAGAAGGGAATCCCGCTGATTCTCACGCTGGGGCTCGGGCACACAGTGCTCCCTGTTAGGCAAAAGGGCAGAAAGCTTCAGGTGTCAGGGCCTGTCCACGTTGGTGGAGACTGAGGAAGGAGCTGAGGCAGAGATGCTCTCAACTCTAGGTCAGCATCCAGCCCTAGATCTGTGCTGAACGATGAAATACACTCAGTTAAGATGCTAAAAGGGCTTCTAATAATGGATGATTGAAAAGATAATCTTCAGCATTTATGAATGGTTCAGAATGCCAAGTGAAGGTCAACTTTGAACAGTTAAGTATTGACTGTTTGTATCACTTTGGGCTGAAGCACTTGAGAAATTTTGGGTTGGACCAGTAGAAGACAAAACATGTACGAGTACACTCGTAGTCGTGACAGCAGCTTTACCATCAAATTAGTAACGAGTCTGAGGAAATTTCAATGAATTATGAAATACAGCAAACCACTTCATCCTAACATAACACGCTGGGAGATTGCGGGAATTTCACTTCTGGGCAGAGAGAGGACTGGAGTGTCTAGTGTAGGAAAATCCTCCTTGGAGTTTCAAAGTTCAGGGTACCGCTTGGCAGTTACCCCTAGCCAGAATTAGCATATTCCCCTCAATTCTGGGATCTCACTGCAGGCATGCACATAATCACAGCATCCGAGTTACTAAGGGTGTGCTAATTGCTCACAGTTTTACAAAGCTGCATCTCCAGTTTCTTCCTACTGCTTCTCTTGGAAGTTGCTTTGGAGTGATAGCACCCCAACAGGGAACTGTATGTTGCATGTTTGATAGGCGCCCAAAACATTTTAGCTGTAGTTGAGCAGTTAGCCTCAGCCTGGCTGGCTGCCTCGGTGGTGGGGTGTCAGGTTTGAAGGGAAGGCAGCTGGGAGGTCACTGGTGACCGACACAGTTGGCCTGTCTGGGTGCCAGATGGCTGCGCGAGGCTCCAGCCGAACTTGCTCGTGACCTCAGAAAACAGCCCAAACTGCAGGACCAGCTTCCCCCTGTCTACCCTTAGAGATGGATTATAGTCTTCTCTCGTCTGTTGGGCCAGTGTAGGGAGCATCCTGCCTCTCTTCAGGAGGAAGTTAAAAATGGAATTAGTGGAGTTTGTTCCTACACCTCGATTTGTTGGGCTATTGTATCTTCTAATTGATAGAAGAGGGATCCTGTCAATTGGGATTGGCTTTACTAGCAGTCTCTTCTCTTCTCCACTGACTGTCCTTTTTAAAGGTCTGTCTGGTAAGATCTCTGCCCTTTCCCATGTAGTATTTTCAGGATGCCCACAGAACGTAGACAGAATAAACTCAGATTTTTCAGAATGCCAGTTGTTCTTTTGTGTCTCAGAAGACTTAAAAGGTTGACCAAGAATTACAGTTCTGTTGACGACACTGCTTTGTACTGCTGTCGTTACGCGTTTTGTATAGCTCCCGTCTCCTCTACAATAGGCACTTGGCGTATCTGTCAAGTGCTCAGGAAAATTGACTCATTTATGTTTTCTCTTTCCAAAAACATTTACCGCCATCTGAAATGGATGTGTTTGCAGCAAAGAAGAACTCAAATTCACTAATTGATGCACAAATACACTCATTTACATGCAATTTTGTGTTTTTCTTTAGAAATGCATGTATTTGCATAAATAAAACCACTTTCCCAAATATTGGTGTGAACAAAAGCGGTTTTCACGGATGCCAAAAAAGAGGGGCTGAATAGAAAAGCCAATTCAGAATTTACATAATAGTTACTAATTGTTTTCCTTGCTATTAGCCTGTCTCTGCTTAATAGGCAATATTGGCTGCTACTCCGTTTCTGGATACGGTTTGATGTAAGAATTTAGACCTCCTGGAGCGGACCTTAACAGTTGAGCGTGGGGAGGTGTGTGGTGCGAGGCTTGGCTCCGCGCGGCAGCGTTGTAGGGGAGTGGCACTGACGGCGCCCAGCGTTTGGCCCCTCGGTCTCTGCTGTAGTCGGTGCCAGGCTTCTCACCAGAAACGAACCACCCTTCGTGCAGTAGAACCAGAAAATCATTTATTCCCACAAAACATTATGAAGATAGGAGGAAATCTCAGCTTTCTCTGGGGGAAGGAAGATGCATCTTTGTTGCAGCCGACTTTGCCAGCTTTCGTTTAACGTGTTGTTCTTTCAAAATGTTATTGCTGAAGCCTTCTGAGAGATAATGGAACAGACACTGCTTTAATTGGGAATGAATAAATAAATAAATAAATCTCCCTCTACCTGGATTAAATATATTCAATTTGTTTCCTTCATGTAGAAATGCAGCCAAAGACTTACCAAGAGGAACAATAAAAACATGTTCTTTATTGCAGCGTTTTTCTGTTAAAATGTGGTAGTCAATATGGCTCACGGCCATTAAGGAAGGCTAAGCTGTCAACCATCTTCGGGAAACAGAGGGCAACGTGAGGTTTTCTGGACAGCGGCTTGTTCAATCGAGATCTCTATTGACTATCCATATAAAGAAATGGCAGAAGAGTAACCCAAATACGCTGATTGTTGTATTTCAAGGATGTTCTGGTGCACCTTTATAACATTACAGTTAACTACTAACTGCTTCATTTCAGTGGAGTCAGATTTCACTGCACTCTGCCCAGGGAAGCAGAAGGGAACAGGGAGGATGGAACAAGCTGTGCTTTCCCTTCATCCCAGCACCAGGACAAAGGCACCGACCTGGACTTAAAAACACTTGTTGTTAGTTCACAGCCTGCACCGTGAAATAATTCTGAGCAGCTATTCAGAATTATGAGTTGGGAAAGTCAAAGCATCTGTTTATGGTTTCTATGGGGAAATCTAGCCGGGATCACTTCTAAGCTCGGGTTTGTCTGTGAGCACAGGATAAAGTCTGGTTTGTGACACAACAGTTGGTAATTTTGGCCAGGTTTGGCTTCCAAAGCAAATCTCAAAGACTTGCAATTATTCTTGAAAGGAATGGGTTGGATTTTTATTTTAAAGACCAGTTTCTGGAGAGGATCTGTTGTGTTCATGTGGGATTTATATACGTGCATGGACAGAGAGGAGAAAACCATGTATCTGCATCTGTGTACGCTCTTTTCATCCAGTATTCTGAAAAACTGTATTTAGGAGTGTAATACCTTATTCAGTAGGTCCTCACACCCTTAAATCCGGTGTTGCTTTGGCAAGCTGGTATTCCTTGGAGTTGCTTGTTACTTCTAAAGGTCCGGCTTTGGTGACAGCAGCTGGAAGTCAAGCATACCTGGGACAGCGCTGCGGTTGCTGGGAAGGGGTGAGCCCCCTGAGAAGGCAGCGTGCTTCCTCCCGATTCCGCTCCGTGCTGCGCATCCTGAAGTCCAGTGGCAAGACTGGTGGATGACAAAGTAACACTTCTGGCTCTTTCTCTGTATTCTCAGGCTACAGAAATGCCATTAATGACACCTTCCCTTTCATCTACGGCAGCATTGCTCATTCCAGCCACTTTTTGGTGGAGAGAGAGCTTTCTTTTCTCATCTCTAACTTTCTTCCTCTCTTGCCTGTGCTTCCTGCTTTTCACAGTAGTAGCTCTAGAAGAATTTCAGGAAGTTCATCTATTATCAGTCTTTACAGATGTTTCTTCAACTTGCCCCTTTCTGAAGCAAATCTGTTTCCTCTAAAGACGCCGGTGCCCCTTTCCGCTGCACCGACGGCAATTCACAACCTCTCTGAGCAGCGCTGCAGCTGCCTCAGACGCGTCTGTATTAACGCTGCGGGTGAACGTGTAGGTGTGTTCCTGTCTTTTCAGGAAAAGTCTGACATTGCGGTTTCCTTCGTAAGAAATGTGTCTCTGTTGAAAAGGAAACATATTTTCCTTTTTAAAGAGTATGCCACCAAGAAAACCACAGGAGAGACAAAAGAGACTGGAAATACTGCCCTGTGCCAAGGTCTGCTGCCCCACAGTTCGTCCCTGGGCACACTCGGATTGGTGTGCCCTGCGAGCCGTAGCCTCACCGTATCCTCACCGTGGATTTTTCTGTAGTGCTTTTCCCAGCAGGTTTCCGACCATTTAACAGAAGAAAAAGGGTTAGTGATCTCCTTCCCAGTGCGCAGAGGAAAAAGTAAAGCAAAGAGGAATTAAATTTCTAGGAAAGAAATGGCAGAGTGTGATGTGAGATTCAGGTCTCCTGAGTGATTTTTCTGCCACTCTACTACATTATATTGCTGTTTAACACGCTCCTTTTTCAGAAATATATAGTGGACTGAGGCAATACAGATGAAGCTTGATTTGTTGGCTGACTAGTGACATTCATCCCTTTTTTTTGTTGGTTGTGTTGCCCAAGGTGCCAAAAATATTTGATGAAAACTCTTTTTTGAGGAAGTGTTTCCAAACTGTTTATTGTTTTAAAACTGTCTGAGAGGAGTAAGTCAGTTGGGATTCTTTTATTTTTGTGTTTTGTTGTCATTAGTGAAGATCAATGTATCAGCTTCTCTCTGCAGTTTTGAATTGAGTGTAGATAAGAAGATTTCTGCATCTTCTTGTTACAGTGCATGTCTAGCAGAGGTCATCCTCTCCCCGTTAACCTTTTGCACCCCTGTGTCATTCATCTGGTTGGTTTTGGAGGTTTGTGCCGTGAAGTGGAAACAGGAGGAGTTGGAGCTATGGGTACTGAACCCCTCATGTACCCAGATCCTCCAGGTAGCAGAACAAATTGTTTTGCTTTCATCTCTTCCTTCAGCAATCTCATTTTAAAACATGGAAAAAAGTATGCTCTAAACCCCCAAATTTACAAAGGCTGTATTGGAAAGGTTATTCATCCTGTGTTTCATCCATAGTGAGCTCATGCGATGAGATTTGTTTATTATTGTTAGAAGTGTTGGGGATTTCTTCTTCTGATAATACAGCTATTAATTTAGGGCTTAAAGACCCGTATGTTTTGTTTTAATTTCTTGCGATGAAACACACAGTGAGCTTTTCTACCCAAATAGTAATTAAGGGAAAACGTAAGCTAGCTAATCATAAGTGTCATTTACATATTGAAATGCGTTAATAATTCTGCGGGTAAATGAAGTGACCCGTTTTGATTTTCTATGAACTGATCTTCCACTGAAACCAGCGGGCCTGATGACTTTTCTGAGAGCAAAGCTACTTAAAAAGGGTGCCAAACATTCCCAGTAGCAGTGTCAGGATCAGGGTATATGAAGGTGCCTGAGAAATAGCCCTGCCTGCCAGTCATCAGCAAATCTAAAATCCTGAGGGCTGTCAAGAATTTGTCCTTCTAGTAAGGCTGTGTCTCAGCTTCTCATCTTTGGGATGTTTGGATTAAAGCAGCCAATCAAATCCCACCAGTCCTCTTGCTAAAGCTGTGCTATCTTATGTGATTTTTTAAGAAATAAGAGATAAACCTGTAACGTAACATAGCAGGAATAACAGGATAAGTAAAGAACTAAATTCAGATTAAAGTCTCTTGATACCTCTTTTGTCTGTATGTCATTAGCATAAATTATCATTATCATAATTAAACAAAAAAGGCACTGTGTGAATTTTACATCATACTCCCTCGTTGATGCTGGAGAAACAATATGTGAAACCAAATTTTATAATAGCTATAAAGTCAACTTCTGCGGTAGCTTTTACAGGTTGCAGTAGAAGTCTCTGGGGGTTGTGCAGTTCATAGTAAATTAATCGCATGTTTTTTAGCTCATTATATATTTTGAGGCTATAAAGTGAATATTTACAGCTGTGTTTTTCGAATTCCTCCAGCCATTGTTGTGCCTAGATTGAGCTAATTATCCCATCTTCACCTCAGAATTCTGCTTGTCACTGCCTTCACGTGCTTCCTGTTAGCAGACACCGTAGAAGCGACCAGTAGTAAGGGTACAGAATTGGGCGACACCGTTGTTCCTCAGTGACTGGAACTGGAGTGGGGTTTGCAGTATGGCACTGTTCACTCGCATCTTTGACTTAGATTACTGGGTTGGAGAGCACTGGGTCTCTGGTGATGAGTCAAAAGTAGTGACTAGACACCAGGTTTTAAAGGTTACCACCTCACAGTATTTATAGAGGGATTTCCAGGGGAAACGAGGCGCTTCTCTCATATGAATGTCACCACAACTGTGGGGCACAGATGCTTCTGGAAATTCCATCTGGCCTCTGTACACACTGTTCAGCACCAAAATGCTTGTATAAGGCTGGCCTTGGACGTCGGTTGGTGCAGATCCGTTGATGGTATGTGTGGGTTGGCGGTGCAGCTTGTCACCTAAAGCCACGGGAATTCATTCTTTGCTGTTGAGAATATGTGAGCCACACATAATTTAAAATAAATTGTTATACCAAGTGTCACATGCAGAGCAGGAGAGTGTTAACACATTGGATTAAATGTGATACTGTAGAAAATATTTCACTGCGAAGAGATACTTCACTTAAACCCATGGTGACATTGTATTTACATCTTATTTTCTTTCAAGAACTAAAAGTGTGTTTTGACAAGAATTTTACACATAGAAATACTAATAGCATGCTAATTACACTCTGAAGCTGACAGTGTACAGCTAGCAAAGCTCTTTGAGATAACCCCTTTTCCGATTCCGAATTACAATCAGCCTTCAAAATTCATGTTGTTGAGGAGACATTGTTAATCTGCCTTGTGTTTATTCACTTCAACAATAAGATTAGTTCTGGATCCCCTCAGGCAGACTTTAATGGGGATTTGTCACTTTTGGAAAAGGACCTTCCCATTTATTAATTTGCTCATTTTGCCAGTGATTTTGGCTTCAGCGGTTGCATTTTTTCGAACACACAGTGTTTTGTCTGATTTAATTTTTGCCAACATGTTGTGTTCCATTTGGTGTATGGCAGAACGTCAAGGCTCTAGAGCCATATCAAAAATTCTGAGAATCAAGTGGACTTAATTCAGTGCAAATTTTATTTCACAGCTGGTAATCCCTTGCTGGAGCGTGACACCGGCTGAGCAGAGGGGATTGATTTTCTACTTTTCCCAGCAGAAACTCACGGGCTGTGCTGTCAAATGTGGCTCAGAGGCACCGTGGAGCATTTGCCACGAGACGTGTCTGGTGGCCAAGGCGCGGGAAGCTGTGACCGCTTGCAGTAAACCCCTGAAAAGCAGAGGAGCGGAAGGGAGAAGGGGGATTCTGCAGCTTGTGTTGCTCCCTCCTCCAAGCAGAGTTCCCGTGCCTCGGGCACATGAACGTGCTGAGGAAGCTGCTGGATGTGCAGTGCTGAACGGTGGTGGAGATCGCAGGAGACTCTTTTCTATGTGGCAGAGGGGGAGGAGTCTTATCCAAGGAGAGGAAGGGAAGGGGAAGCCTTTATAGCTGGAAGAAATTTTAAAAGGTTGTAGAGAAAGTGTGGAAGGTTACAGTACGTACCACTTCGTGCAGCCTGTCCTGTGTCACCAGAGAGAAACGGTGACAGATGTTCAGGAAACTTCCCACCAACTCTTCTTAATCCTGTGAATCACAGACTCACAGGATGGTTTGGGTGGGAAGGGACCTTAAAGCCCCCCCAGTCCCGCCCCCTGCCATGGGCAGGGACACCTTCCATAGCCCAGGTTGGAGGTGGGTCTTCACGTCCTGGTGGCAAGGCTCAGATCCCAAAGAAGGCTTTGTAGTGTTGCACTTCTTTATAGTGTCTTTGTGGCACCTGAGGAAATAGCCCGGCCTCACAGCATGTCTCATCTAGATGTGTGCGCCTCCTTCCGTCTCCATCTGCTCGCAGGCCGGGATGTTATTTTCATTGCTCCCCAACAAACGGCTCTGCCCTCCTTCTGTTGAGGTGTTACTGGGGCAGACACAGTTCAGATTTTTTGAAGTTTTTATTCACCTAGTATTTGCCTGTTCAAATGAAATCTCACAACCAGAGCCAGAACCAGCCATCCTGATAATTTTGGATCAGTTCCCAAAGTCCATCTGAAACTGGTTTTTATCTGGTTTGCTCACTTTATACTGTGCTCAGTGTGACATGGACAAATGTTAGCGGGGCTGAAGGAAGACTGTTTTCAACTCCAGGCTGTGTAAAATACCTCCAATTTCTTCTTTATAAGTATGCATCAAATCATTTATTTGGAAAAACAATGCCTGAAAAGCAGTGCTTACGTGTGCAATTCCATACCAGCTGGATGTATAGCTATCCATTTAAACTTGCCGATGATGTGTAAGCAGGAATTCTAGTGATTGCTGTTACCTGCTTTTTCATAGGTAATATGTATTTCTTGTGTTACTTTAAAACGACAGCCATGGTTTTATGAGTCACACTGGCTTCGTTATCGAGTATAAGCAGAGTAGCAAGGCAGAATGGAAGGGGAAAAAAAAAATTTGATCCAGGGCCTGAATCCGTGTTATTTTTAGCACTTTTTCAGCTAACTGCCAGAAGCTGACAGGCAGGAGAAACACAGTGTGAATCAAGATGTTCAGTTGTCATCTGTTCACGTTCTTAATTTGTGAATTTGACATGCAAATGGTTCTTTTGCCGCTGGCGTTGACGTTGTTGAGTGATGTAGGCACCCTTGCTGATGCATTCCTGATCCCCTCTGTGGGGCTTTGGTGTAAAACGGGTCAGTGGCATTCTGTACCAGCCTTTACCCGACCTGGCCCATGGAGCTGAGCATGAAACACCCCCGCTGGGTAACTGAGGATAAGGCACCCTAACACGTGCTAGCTCGCTGTTAGGGATGTGCTTGTTTATGGTGGGTCAGAAGGGGATGAGTAAGTCCCCAGAGGAGTTCTTCAAAGAACTGACCAGTATTCTTTATATATTCCTGAAGTGAAAAAACAGTAAATAACCTACCAAAGGGAATGCATCTCCTCCTCTTGTCATCTCCAAGGTATTCAGCAAGGGGAAAAACGTTCACTTGAACGAGGCCATTATTTTCTGGTTTCCCATCGCGAGCTTTTGCGGTGCCCGCGTAGCCCAGAGCTGCGTGGTGCTTCATTCTGACGTTACGGCTGGCGGTGTACGTGCCAGAAAAGAAATGGAAGACTTGCCAGACAGAATAGAGTTGTGTTAAAAATGGACAGTGATATCAGAAAAGAAAACAATTCTGTAGAAGAGCAAAGGTGCAGGAGGAGGAGAGAGAGAAAACTGGGAGAAAGGCTGCGGTGGAGATAGAGTATCAAGCGTTAGGGGGTAATTTAATTGCCCTGGAAGTTTGAAACTAGAGAATGAAAAGATATATGTGAAAAAGTGAGGGGAACTAAAGGGTAAATTGAAAGAGTGGGTTTAGCAAGGAAAACCAGCCATAACTTACTAAGAATGGAAATCAGAATACCAAGATGTTGCATTAAGAGTTATAATAGTTTTATAATATGCTTTGTAAAATCAAGCTACAACAATTTCATATATTCAAAAAGATGATAGAAGCTTTTCAGCCTGCCATTTCTCTGAAGTTGGGGTGTGTGTATGTGTGTAACATTTTCTTGTCATATGGTATTTTTCCATATGGTCAAAAGATATTCTAGTGTAATGGGTATGAGGACTCATTGGTGGATATGAGTTGGATCTAGCACCGTGTGTAGCCGAGTAATCAGTGTCTGTTAATTCTAGATCTGACAAGAATCCAACCTGTGTCCTGAGGTCCAGTAGCAGAGTCTGCAGTAATCCCAGAGGGACACATGAAATTGTGGTTTATTGACATGACATCCGTTGGGTCCAGGCGATGGGGAGAAGGGAGCGAGATTCCCGAGCCAGAAACTGTGCACAGTGTCTTGGAATCAGGATTTATTACACACTCCTATTAGTGGCATTTTATCTGAATTTTTTAATTCCAGTTGATGGGTGGGATTTAGTGCTAGCTTGAGGAAATGCTGTCCAGCATGTGGGTTGTGTCTGCTGTCCTACTGCAGAACAGAGGATGGTTCAGCATGTGCCTCCAGGGCTCACTGCCTGGGCACTGCTAGGAAGAAAAACAACACCTCTGTTGCCTGAAACTAGCAGGATTCTTTTGGTTTGCTTTTGGCTTTTTATCGGTAGGAGAAACAGCTTCCACATTTTGTGTGGACTCAATGGTTCCATTGCCTCATCGTCTTCTGAAAGGGATGTGATTCCAAAAGCTTCAGCAGCTGATTTGGGGAAGAAACAGGAAAACATGTTGTATTCCATATCTTAGCTGAGGTCTCATTTTACTGGATTTTTTTAAAGCACTAGTTTAACGTTTTCCCTTGGGAATCTAGTTAGCATTGAACCGCTTTGACAACAGCCATTGCTTCGTGTAGAAGTGACAAATAGATTTTATAATCTGCTGTGTTCTCCTGCCCAGATGGACTTACATTCTTAATACAGTACCTAAAACGATCATCAGGGTTGCTGCTGGCTCACAGTGCTAATGAACTGGATTTTAACTCTGTATTCGCTACAGCTTATGGCCTTTAATTTAGAAGACAAATGAAATGTGAAAAATGGGTGGAGAAACACAGTTCCGCTATTTCCATTCACTTGTTTGATGGTATGTTAGGGAGTGGCTTTTTAAAAGATTTTCCAAGTTAAATGTATGCAGGAATTGGCCTGTACTGCTTTTATGTTTTTGTTGTTATGAACAACCAGTAAAACACTTCCACTGCTTTTGGGAAGTAATGTTGACATACTGGCCTAAAGTTAAATTAAGTGTTACAAAATAAGCAAAATGCTTCTTCAGAAATATCCAGTTGCCTTGATCTTGTGAAGTGCTAAACCTTCAGCACTGTGTCAGCCTTGCACTGTTTTATTACTGTCAGAGCCCAGTAATGTCTAGAGGCTTCAGTTGACATCAAGATGCCAGCGTGCTGTGCCCTGCGTAAGCTGAGAAACCACGACCGTCAGGCCAGCTGTACGTGTCGTCTGAAGGGTGCCAGTAGAAACCTGCCATTAAATTGAATTTCAGGTGATGTAGAGCCATTGCAGTCCCTCTCGGAGCTCATCCGCTGGGAGATGCACAAGGCCGTTGGATCTTCGTTACTTGGTTCCAGTAGACCAGAGTAGAACAGACGCTTTCCAGGAGAGTCAGATGGTCAGGATTGCTTGCTGGGAAACGAGCAAACTGAAATGGAGCAGGGACTTAGAGTTACACCTGCTGGGGTTATACCCCCGCAAGGGTCTGTTGGTGTTCTGGAGAGTGACCTGACCCTGCCATTCCTGCCAGATGTTAGGCCAAGGCAGATGTGCTGTAAGGCAGTGCTGCCTGCCTCTTCAGCACCCTTCTCCTTCCGATCTTTTGCTCTTTCAGACCTTGAAGACTCTTAGAAAAGTCTCAGTTTTGCAGTGGGTTCTGCAAGGTAGTCACCAAGTTAATTTTGCATGGCAGGCTACATTTTGGGTACAGAAATGGTCATCTTGATTAAATGTTGGTAGAGAGTGCTTGTTTCCCCCACCTGCGTCACTGTGAGCAGAGGTTTCAAACTAAGCCGTGGGTTGTATGTTTTTCAGCAGCTAAATAGCTGAAAAATGCTGTTTTTTAAATTACTTTATTTTCTTCTCATTGGAGTGGAAGTGAATGACTACAGCAACTCCTTGATGTGTCAGCCAGAGCTAGCCTGTGCTGTCACAGTAGATGGGAGGATTAATGACTCATGCTAATAGCACGCTTGGAATATGCTGTTTGGAAGACTGTAGGTACCCAGGATGAACGTGAAATGATCTGAAGTTAATGCTCTGACTGGGCATTCCTCTGGCTGTACCGATCGCACGCTCCGACTGCGGCTGCCTTTCGGCAGATCCCGGCCAACAGACTGGGCCCTGCACTGTCAGGGTAGCACAGAACTGCCGTTTGAAACCTCTTTGTGCCTGGGTTTTACCACTCGCAGTTGCCACTAGATTGAACAGGTTTAATCACGTCTGTTCACCAGGATTGTGTTTTAAGCTCCAGAGGTGCTGACACAAAGGGATAGAGGTGATCCAGTCACCAGGTAACGTTTTACTGTCAAAATGTGGATTTGTAAAAATATAATTCGTCCGGTGATCCTAAACCAAGGAGTAATTTCCATTGCACGGTTGTTTTTTTCAATAATACAGTGTTAAAGGCACAGCACTGATGGTATTTGGATAATTTTGTAACCCATCAACTGCAACAATCACATCTTCTACATATAAGGACATTTTAAAAAAGATGAAATGCATGTTTACATATGAAAAGTAAATAATTACTATCAATCCTGCTTATTACAAGCTCATAACATAGGAGACTATGGATTACCATGCTGCGTGTACCCGGACTGATGTTTCAACCAAATCTGTCTGCCCTACTAGGACTGTGTCCTCTGTCGTTAACCGTTAGAGCAACTGCAGAAGATGAAATTGGACCCTAAAGGCTTTCACAGCTGTGTAAGAACTTTGGTTGGACCCAGTATACAGATCATCTCTACAACACGTTATCATGTCTACCATTCTGTATTTTTCTGAAAAGACAAGGCAAAAGAATTATTAATATTTAGAATCAGGCGGATGATGTAAAATGCGTTAGAATTGTTTTGAGCTTCTAGAAATAGCTGATGTGGCAGCAGAGAATAGCAGCTTGTGTTCCAAACTGTCTGACTTCCCTGGTTTTGGCTGCTTTCTGCAGGGGAGGAGCAGTCACAACTCAGAATTTTCTGATTCTGCTTCTGACTTTCTCTCACATAACCTTTGTTTATCCATTTGTAAGTGGATACAGTAATACCTGTTTCACAGGGGCATTGTAGCTCTGTGACTTACAAAGCGTTTCCAGGTTTTTGAATGAAAGGCATGCGACGTGCCGTTACTGCTGTCAGAGATCTTGCAGTGTTATGGATTCAGATAATTCAATTAACATTTGATGACTATCAATATATATTAATATAAAGGGTGAATAATTTTGTAAATTAATTTTCGCTATCTGTGTCTTTGTCTTCTGCTTAATTTTGTGTTACTCTTTTCATTTATTTTTACTATATTATTCCTTGAGGCCAACATGCAGAGCGGTGCAAAATTGTGTTGATAAAAACATACCGTTGTTGCCTTTTACTTACACTGCACTCTGACAACAGGGGGGAACAAAGGAGGGAGCAGTGTCATCTGCAGAGCTGGTGGTGTTTGCCTCCCGCATCCCGTCTGTTCCGTAGGCAGCTGGGTACGGAAGAGGCTTCATTTAACTTTCGATAGAGGGTTCTCCATGGTCATCAGTACGCAGTGTGCATTCTAACCAAAGGCTTTTGGGGAGAGCCTTCTGATGATACAGGTCCCTCTTCTTTTTCTCATAGACCATGTAAATTATGATTAAAAATCTCTAGTAATACCAGAATTTCAAAGCCTTGTAAGCTGTCAGCTCAGTCACATAATTGCTTTCAGACAGAGCCGGAGAGATGTGTGGTTCTCCTTAGAGACCTTGGGACTGACCATTATCGTCTGCCAGTGATAAGTTCTTTCATTAGTTCTGCTTGTCTAGAGTGATTTCCCTTTGGCTGTTGTGGTGGCTGGTTATTTAAGACATCCTCGGGCAAGCTGGCTCTGGAAGGGGGCTCTGATCCACCTCCTTTCTGGAACGCTGACAAGCCCGCAGCAGCGGGTCCGCAGCTGGCTGGAGGGCCTCCAGGCGCAGGGCTGTCTCGGGGGACAGCCAGCTCTTCACATCAGTGCCTCCTGTCGGAGAGACACACTGCTTCCCGGGAGGCTCCAGCAGTTCCCAAATTTCAGACTGTGCTGAGTTGAAAGCTCTGTTCTGTGTATCCTTTCAGACATCTGCCATGCCCTCTGACCCTGACTGGTTTCCAGCCATGCAGGCTTTCTTCCTGTCAGCATTCCACTGAGGAAAGCATAAAAAGATGACAACCTGGCATTTTTTCCTGCTACTCTGTAATTTAACGGCTAAATATGGATCCGGGTCTGATTTTGCTTGTTTTGCAATAGCCTCTCTGTTATTTTGGCACCGTTTCCCAACAGTGCATTAGGTTGCCATTGGTACAGACAGTTAGCTGCGGTGGATGTGACTGGCTGTTCACTTCACCGAATTACAATCTAACAGTAAAATGTAACCTGAATTTCTGTACAGCGTATCTGGCTCTGCATGGCCATCCTGAAGTTACCTAATGCTCAGTCTAGCACACCAGAATCCCTAATTAACTTTAGGTGTCACTCTCGGGTACAGATTCAGAGCCTGAATCCCAAGTGATTCCAGAATTTTTCTGCTTCAGCAAGGTATCTTGTAGACATAATGAATAAGAAAATGTAGACAACGTAAATTGCTGTTAAGGGTTGCAAAAGCTGTGCCAAGCTAAGCTGAACCCTAGGCTGGGGCTGTGTAGGCTCTGGAGCCTGCTTAGAGTATCAGTTGCTCCTTTCCAGAAGAGAGGTTCCCATATGACCACATTTTACAGGTTTTGTTAGCACAATGCACATTAGTAACTTGTTGCTTAGATGTTTGTATTATTTTTAGTCAAATGTTGTCTTTAAATGTGTGGATTGTGTTACAACACGCAGTAGAAAAGTTAGTCCTCTGCCTGCGCTCGCTGTGATGTTCTTGGGAGGGTGGGAAGTAAGCTGGGCGATTTTGAAGGCACACGGATGGTCAGTGAGTGTGAAAAGTTACCAGGTAATTGATTTCAGTGAGTTTGAATGGATAGTTTTCCCTCACTTCTCAATGCAGAGGAAGGCAGCCAGATTTTGGAAGACGAGAGCATTTCCATTAAAAAGTTACTGACAGTTTAATAGAATAAATCTGTGGTTGCAACACTCACAACAGCAAAAATGGTTTCATTTGTTACGCTGATAATAGAAGCAGTATTGTCAAAAATACGGATGGTGGGAAAGCTCTTGTGAGTGCTATCAATAGGAAATTTTCTGAGGAAAAATTACAGGCTTGGGCTGGTGCCTAGTGGATAAAATTAATTTTCATTGGACACCATTGTTCAGTACAGCTTCAGCTTTTATAGTTCAACACTTAGAGAAACCCAGAATTTTCCTTAGGGACTGTGAAAATGGTTCCATTCTGGCATCCCCAAAACAGCCCTCAGCCATCTAATTGAATTTCCAAGTATTTGAAGTCACCATTTTTCCTTCACCTTCCTGCGGTTTGCTTTGAGGCATACATCTGACTTTTGTCCTAGAACCATACAATCACAGAGCGGTTTAGATTGGAAGGGACCTGAAAGCCCACCCAGCCCCACCCCCTGCCATGGGCAGGGACACCTTCCACCAGCCCAGGTTGCTCCAAGCCTCATCCAGCCTGGCCTTGGACACTCCCAGGGATGGGGCATCCACAGCTTCTCTGGGAACCTGTCCCAGTGCTCCCCACCCTCTGCGGGAAGAATTCCTTCCTGATGTCCAATCTCTATGTCCCTTCTTTCAGTTTAAAGGTGCTACGGGAAACATCTTTTGACCCAAGTTACTGACGGTAAGGTGGGAGAGGAGGACGTGCCTTGTGGTTTGGCCCACGGAGTGGGATTCAAGTGCTGGAGCTGCTGGTGGGACGGCAGGCAGGCCACAGCAGCTGGGCTGTGAAACTGCAAAAGGAGGTTCAGAACATCATTCCCATTCTTGCTTACTAGAAAAATCATCCTGAAGAAATAGGTGTTATTCTACACCTCACATACATTTAAGTGCTGATAGATGAGAACAACATTAGAGAGAAAAGCCTTAAGTAGTGCATCATACATGGGCAGTGTTTATTTTTCCAGTGCGTGGGAGCTACTCCCCGTGCTTGTTTGCTTTGCTGTTAGTGGAGAGGGTCCTGGCAAGAGCAGGGCACTGCTCATGAAGCACTTGCTCTTTACTCCCTCTCACTCCACTTCAGGAAGTACCTTGGAAAGCCCCTGGGAGAGGTTGTTACTTTAAGTAATATAATACAATTTAATCCGCTGGTGGATTAAACATAAAAGTGATGGTGGGACACAGGGAAGGGTGTTGTGCTTTGTCGTATCGTCCCTGCCAGCTCATACTGCAAATACAGCCAAGCTTCGGTGAGGAGGTCTCTGTTCCCTGTGCTGTGTCCAGCACAGTGGGTAGCCCATGCCTGCTCATAGGGATTCTTTACCTAGGTGCAAAACACATCCTAAGTAGCAATCGCAGTTATATATGGAGTAATGCCCTGTGACTGGTAATAGAAAAGGAATCCACAACACATTGGCGTGCTAGTATTTGTTTATTGGAAATGCTCATCAACACAGGGATGTTTGTAAGAGAACTAAAACATAAAAGAAACGGGAATGTAGTTCACCAGTATTCATAAAGTAGGAATACGCCATCGTGGACTCCTGGATAGCAAACAGATAGGTGTGACTTCTGTATTCAGAATAGATGAGGATGCTGTGAAAAGCATTCACACAGTTTTCCATGTTTTGTGACAATTTTCATGTTAGAGCTGGATGTCTTCAGCGGCACAGAAACTGCACTGCATGAAATACTCATGTGAACTACTTTAAACACAGTACTTCTTTTTGTTTTGTCTGGATTGGAAATCCAAATCTGTCACAGCAGAAAACTCTTGATAAATGCAGTGTTTCCACAGTGCTGTAGCTGTGTGGAAGAATAGAGTGCCTTTCGGTTATGCATTTCGAATGGGTGTTGAAAGTTGAGCTGCCTAAAGTTGCAGTGGTCCAGCTGTTGGGAAAACTGAGCGCTTCGGGTGACGAGTTTCTGTGACTCTGGCCTAAGTGTTCAGGAGTGGTTACGTGGTGTGTGTTATGTCCAAAAGGCAGCTTTTCTTATCGGTAAGGGGTATACGCAGCTGGCTCCTCGCTGCTGTGGGAGATGGTGGATCAGTGTGGAAGCTTCCTCTGGAATTGGGTGTTTTTTCCTGTTGTCACTCTGGCTGACAAAACCCATCAGTGGCACACAGGGCTGACGGCATGCCGCTGCCTCAGAAGAGCTTGCTTGGCCACTCTTCCAGTTGGATACATGGCTGAATTTCCTGAACAATGAAGCTGCTGTGGCTGATAAGGCATCTGGAAGCTGTGAGGCCTCGTTGCACAGCTCCTGGCACGTTACATTACAGGAGTGAACTGTCTCGGGCTGATTGTTCCTGTATAACCAACCATTGCTGCAAGCTTAACCTATTTCTCAGTCTTGAATCCAATTTCTAGCCTACCCATGCTGTTCTTCGCCGGCACGTAGGTGACATAAAGCAGTGAAGAAGGCCGGATGACAAGTCAGATGGCTTTTGTAGTGGACACAGGATAACAGACATATGTCTTGTTGCAATTTCAACTTTATCAGCTTTCTGCGTTTCAGGGCACATCAGTCCTGTTCTTTAGACTCATGTGTTAAGCATTTCCTAAGCAGTTTTCCTCAGACACAGCATCTCTCAGTTCGATGGGACACTCCAGCATTTACAGAGGACATTTCCTTCCTGTCGCAACATCCTGGAGCTATTTCTTCAGAGACAGATTGTTTCAGTTTCTGCAAATCGAAGAATGTTCAGTACTGCAGAAGAATCCCCGAAGCCGCCGTCGCAGGGTACTTCTGGCTGCACACACCACATTCTGTTCATTTCTTTCACCTCCCAAAACCTATTTGGAAAGCACCCTAGGAGTGCTTTAAAAATGTTAACACGTTGTCAGTCAGTATGTTGTCAGAACTGTTCATTTGTCATTTCTTGCTTACTGGGAGCTTAGAAAGGATTAAAAGCTGGAGCCGTTCCAGAAGCTTGTAAATGCGGACAGGTTTTTCACTGCTCCCTGTTCCCTAGAGGTCTGGTCAAACTTAAGAGTAGCGATCAGCTACGTAGGTAGTTCACGTATACAGCAGACCTTTCTGCCTGTTTGGGTACCTGTTTCGTGCTAGAACAGGTCCTGCACGCTGTTTGGAGTGCAGTTCTGTGCACTGGTGTCTTTGTGGAGGATGTGAATGCCGGCTCTGAGCCCCCTGGGGCTGACAGAGGTGCCAAACCTGCCTCGGGCTGGCTGTCCTGGCTATCTGCCCTTACTGCCTGACTTCCTCCACCACAGCCAGTGTGTAGGGAAGAGCCCAGCCCCCCAGAGCTGCTCAGGATCCTGTGCTCCTGCGTGGGGCAGGACCTGCACGCTCCTCGGGGTCCCTCTGGCATCTTCTCTGCGTGTACAGAAAGAAGCCTGGAGTGTGCCACTAGCTGCATAGATTTAAGATGGGTACCTCCCCTTTGGGTGGGAAGAACAGACTTGCTTACCTTTGTAAAACAGTTAAGAGAACAAGGCTGAAAATGATGAAATGGGCAGAAAAAAATATTATTTAATAACTACTGAGGGCATTATCCTGCATGATTAGGTGCTGTGAAATCAAATATAACAGCTGAAGTAAAAAGGGATAACGTTCTTCAGGAAACTCCAAGATAACTGTTGAGATAGCAGTGGCCACTGTAGCAGGAAAAATAACTTACTTTGAACAATCCTTTTACTACTGGAGGTCGTATGTTTTCCAGGAGAATCCATGTGATGCTTTTGTCACAGTCAGTAACACTGTGGAGGAAGCGCTGCAAAAGCCCAGAGAATGGATCGCTCACATTTAGTATATTTTCCCACTCCCATACTCAACCTTGAATTTTGAAGGAACATTCCAGTGTGGTTGTTGAAGAACAGACATGGTCTTCAGCAGGGCACGAAGCAGCAGAACACTCTGTAAGGAAGCAGTTTTATCCATCACACACCTGTACTTTCCAGCCCACAGCTCTCGAAGGGCTGAGCTCACAAGTTGGGCATGATAAGGGACAGCGAGTGCTTTATTTGTTGTTTATGCCACTGATAGCTACCAAAGGAAGGCAGCTCGTTCAGATGGCCTTGCTTTGGCCAAGGGGTTGCGTTAGATGACCTCCAGAAGTCCCTCCTGACCTAACTTACTCTCCTTCTGTGTGCAGCAGGGGTTACCTTGATCTGATGCCAGAGGCTGAATAGCAAGATGACAGTGCAGAGACACAGTCTGGCTCTTTGCTGAATGTAGATGTGCAGCGAGGGCAGGAGAGCTCCATGCGACACAGCCCAAGTGTTCTGTCACTGTTAAAACCATTTCCTGTGACAAAATAATTGGAAAGTGTGTATTCAAGCATTAAAAACAGTAGTTCTGTTACCGTGCTTGTACTTTGCCCCACAAAGTGGAAATTTGACAATGTGTGTTGTTTATTTAGAGAAACGTCAAGGATTTGTTTTCTTTTTTTCAGTATTTTAACCTCAAAAGTCAATGTACTTAGCTGAAACAGCAGAAGATGCCATAATTAATGTGAAAGGGCAGTCCGAACCACCTCACCCTCCTTCAAGGCCAACCTTCACGTCATGACTCTCGTGCTACGAACGCTCTGTGCGTTCCGGCCTCAGTTGTCAGAGCTCCTCGCTCTCTCTGCTCTGGAGACGGTGGAGCAGATGGTAATGAGCTGTGCCACGTACAGGGTTGGCACATGCAGGTTTCTGAGCAGAGACAAACGAGCTGAAGATGGGAGTACACGTTAAACGACTGCGTGACGGAACTGAAGAACGCTCAGGTGTTTCCAGGAAACACTGCTTTTACTCTCAAATGTCAGGACACTTGTGAAATCCCACAATAATCAGGAGTTCGGTACAAGGCAAAGTCATGTCTTGGTGCTAAACTCATTCCTTGTTGCGAGCTGGTATTCTGCATCAAATGGCTATTAAGGATTCTAAACTGTGAAAGCTCGTAGGAACAACTTCTGTGAAATAAAATCTCTCTGTGTGTTTGCAGCCTCAGAGGAGAGTTTTCTCTGAAGTGAAAAGCAACAGTTACCAATTTTCTACATTTCATCCTGCACAACAGAGGAGGTTTCTTAAGAACCTTGGGTGCAGCAGCTCAAGAACAGTGTTTTGAAGATGCTGTACACCATTGCCTGTGGTACATCAGTACCGATCTAAAAAGTCTTAGGGGTATGTGAGATGTGGCTTTCTGCTACAAAAGCTCTGTTGACCCATCTGTGATGCCTGTTTTATCCACATTTCTGTTAGTCTTATCTGTTTGGTGCAGAGCTCCGTTGTCTCACGTTTGGGATTTTGGCACGCGTGGTTGGGGTTCAGCTGAAAAGGCAGATGTGTGGCAAGAGATTTGTGGTTGGCATTGGAGCAGTGGTATCCGTTCCGTTTGCACTTAAAGCCCCCCCAGTGCCACCCCCTGTCGTGGGCAGGGACACCTTCCAATGGACCAGGGTGCTCCAAGCCTCATCCAGCCTGGCCTTGTATTCAACCAGGGGTTTTCTCCCTGTGATCAATAGTTAATCCTCCAGTTAACAAAGGCAGGTGTTTTTCTAGCATAATTCCATTCTTCCTATATGTGTAAAGGAGTCAAATTATTAATAATGTCCTTTTCATCCGTATTTTAATTGCCATTGTTTTACTGGAGTTGGCTGTCTGTCGCCACCTTTCGCACTTTCAGTACTGAGAGAAGGTGTGAGAATTCATCTCTCCTGCCAGGAAACAAGGAGGGCTGGCTGCTTTGGGGGGGTCAGGCCTGCAGGGCAGGATCTCTCCCACCATCCCCAGCAGCAGGGGGGCTGGGAGCAGCCCAGAGCTCCCCGGATGGGTGGGCAGTTTTACAGTGTCTCAGGCCTGTCTTTGCTGTAGCTTTTTGGTTCTGAGGAGCACGAATACAGCGCGGTGTTAAAATTTACTCGCCCATTCAAATGGAACATTTTGGGCAGATGGGTGGCTCAGGGTCTGGGCACCCCTGGTTGCATATCCTGACACTTCAGAGAGGAAGTGGCCACTGAGTAGGTGTTGGGAATGAGTCCAGCTCAGGGGGATTTATCAGATTCTGGAGACGTTAGGAGAAGGCGTCAGCACCTGCACGTTCTCGGGACAGGGCGATGAGGGCAGCTCTGAGCAGAAGCCAAATTGCAGCCTCACTGTTTAAGCAAGACTGACTGGAGTGAAGAGTGAGAGCCCAGTGTATGTTGTTCTGCGTGTGCGTGATGTTTGCAAACTGTGCGTTAATCATCTCCAGCACCCAGCAAGAAGTTGTATTTTAAAATCCTTTTTGTGTGTTTTTATTTAAAAGACTAAAATGGAATGTTCAAAACTTACCCCAAAACATCTGGAGGCTGCAAAAGAAAAAAATAGCTTAGGTCCTTGTCCAGATGAGCACAACTTTTAAAATTAGATGTTGCAAATGAAAGGTTGGGCCTGACAGGCCACCCTCAGCACTGGGAATGTCAGGGTTTGACCTGGGCTTTCCAGTTACATGATTGCTCTTTGAAGCCACTTGAGCAGCTCAGTCTCAAATTTCACATAGTTCAACAGGATAAACACAGGAAAAAGTTAACCCTTCCTTAAAAAGCAGCTGATGAAGGGAAGCAAAACTGCAGATGCTGTAACTGCTTGTCATCCAGATGGAGCACGAGTTCCTTGTACTCCTTCTGGTGTTTGGCCATGATGGATTATGTTCTCCTGATGAGCAGGGGCTGGCCTGGAGGGTGCGACCTGCATGCAGTTGTGCCCCGGGAAGGGATGGGGCAGGACCCTGATTAAACAGAATTCTCAGGATCCTCATTTTGATTAGGAGGAGGTAAAGATGCTCCTTTAAGGAGCTTAAATATTACAGCTATCAGGGGCTTTTCCTGCTTTGCTGTATATTACGACAACGATCTAACCTATAAATTAGTGTCCCATTTTAGAAGCCGATGCTTGTTTTCCATGGTAATCCATTCAGGAGCAGCGCTGTGCATGTCCAAATATCCCCCTTGGGAGCTACTGTGCTCCTGAATGTCCAAATATCCCCCTTGGGAGCTGCCTGTTCTTACTGCAGCTACTTTGTTTAAGCAGTAACTTCAGGGTGTATGGGAAATAGGTAGCAACCGTGTATTGCTGCAGAGTACAGGCAGAGGACATGCACCAAGATGTTTGTTCTGAGCGCTTCAGGGCCTTCACATTGTGCCTAGAAGCTGTGTTATATCGAGATGATTTTTTACTGAAAGCAAAGTCTAGTGAAAGAGTTTATAGCAACAGACTCCTACATGGCAATGCTGCAGAAGGGGCTTTGAAAAAACACAGGATTTGGTTTATGCTACAAAGGAAATAATGTCTTTAATTAATCTACTCTTGGCTGCATTACTTTTTAATGGCTATAGGTTTGCATATTCTGTGAATAAATGGGTTGCCCAGATGGTGCTTAAATGATACTTTGAAGCTGATTTGCCTGAGAACATCTGAAGGAGTCACCAAAGGGGATGCTATTCTAAAATTAAGTCCTGTAATATGCTTGCTGCAAGGCAACTACACGTCGTCGTAGCCTCACAGCTTGAGTTAACAGCGTCTAAAAGTGAGGAAGGAGGAAGGGAGAACGATTCACAGCGTAACTCCAATGCCGGATACTTGGTCCTGTTTCCAAACCGGTGGTTATTTCTAATGGTTTCCCTTACTGCCAGCCTGATAGAGAGAAGGTCACATCCCTTCTTGAAGTGCTGGGTGCTGTGTGCACAGACTGTTCTGAGCAATCAGAATGACAGATAATTTGCATACATGCTAATTTGGGTACCTTTGGGGAACGTTTTGACGTTTTCTTCATGTGCGGATCAAGTATTCCTTCTTTATGTCACTATTAAAGACAAACAAAAGCGGTTTTCAGTTCTGAATTGATTGCAACCTGTTTCTTTCGTTCTTTGAAAAGATCTTAAACCTGAGGCCTAATAACCTAGATCTGAACACAACTGGTACCCGTAGCCTTGTTTGTATCATGATTATGCCGTGAGTAACCGGGGTGTAACTAATGGCAGAAAATCCCCGGGGTGTAAATTCCCAGCCAGCACGAAGGGACTACGGTCTAACCCATAGTGATGAAATGATCTTGTCAGAGTTCACCACCTCTGAAACAATATGGTGCCTGGAGCAGATCTGTTTGATACGGGTGATATTTGTGCATTTTCATTTTGTCACTGTGTACTTCCCATAGAACCATCAATGTTCGCAATCAGCCCGTGATTAGTAACGTTTTACTGGGTTGTTCATTGTTAAAATCGGTGAATGTAAAAGTGATTTGTAATTTATACATACAAAGTAAGAAGTTTGGATCACTAAAATCACTAGGGAGTTGAGGTTTTTTATAAGATGTCTGACAGATTTAGAGGAAAGGGACTACTTCGGGGTTAATGCTTTTTCTTACAGCTGAGTTTCTTAATATTCTTGGAAAGTGCGTAAGTACAACTGGGCAGCATATCAGAAGCTTAGCCTGGGTGGAGGTAGAAATGATAATCCACATATTTCTCTGTTTCTTTTCCCAGCATAAAGGCTGCCTCATCTGTGCAGTTTCCCTTCTTTCCCCTTCAGTGGATAGCTAGCTGTCTCCTGTGTGCTTTGTCTATTAGCTCAATACAAGCAATGTTTACTGAAATGTCATGCCTAATTGTAAGTGATAATGCCGTATGCATGAGAAATGAAGAGTACAAAGGAGATTTCTTTAACCTGTTTCAGCTGCACAGAACAGTTTAAGATGCAGTCTATGTTTTACGGGTTTGAACTAAGATTAAAGGGCATTTTTTCATGTAGATAAATACACTTATCCATTTTTATTCTGTTGGTGGCAGGGTTATCACAGACTGGGACAAATTTGATTATATCCGAATGCAGTTTAGAACATCCCAATATTCACTCTGGGAACAAGCTTCTAGATATCAAAATGACAGAGTATTTTTCATGGGAAGGTGGGAATCTGGAGCCTGTGCTTAAAAATTCCAGGCACATCCTTGTTGTTAAACTCACTTGTTTAAAGCAACAAGATGAAATCCTGGTTCTGACAAGCTCAGTAGGAGCCTTTTGCAAAAAACCAAAATCCAACAATTCAAAATGCAGGAATTTCACCATGGTCTGTTTTTCCAAGGCTTACCTTGGAAATGTCTACTCAGCTGTTGCTCTTAACAGCCATTGCGCTCTCTCTGCCAGCCGTGTCTGACAAGAGCAGGGCTGGAATAATCCCAGAACGTTTCCCTGTCCAGACAGAACAGCTGGGAATTGCACTGTTTCCTGTTCCAGTTAGTAGCAGTTACCGAGGAGTATGGCACTCCTTTGGAGTGGGAGCACAGGCTTAGGTCTCTGAGGCTTAATTCATGAACCCAAGCAGAGGTTTAAGTAACTCATCTAACAGACACTGGATGGAGCCCTACCCTCTGAGGATACCCATTTCAGCTACATCTGATGTGGAAGCACTGATCGGAGATGAAAAGCCGCCCTAAGGAGTCCTTCAGGCATTTCTAAAGATATTGTGGCATTTAAAAATAGCACATCGAGAGCAGATGTGGCTCCATGTCCGAGGCAGATGCTTTGTGCCCACCGCAGGAAGGACAGGGCCTTCATATGGGGCTGTCTCGTAGAGACATAGAGTCTGTGACTCTGGAAAATGCCTGAAATTAAAGGGAACGATAAAAATAAGTTAATTCCCAAAACCAGTCAATCTGGGTTTGATTGCCGGGTTCCCGCACTGGAGACAGGAGTTCCTCCGGAGCTCAGAGCTCAGGGAAGAGGAGAGTGAGCCAGCAGCTGAAGCCCCTAGGCACAATGACAACATGTTTTGGAAAGTTCTGGGTGAAGTCTTTTGTCTCTTTATTATTCTGTGGTTGTGTGTATGCCTACACTGGAAATGCAGTTTTGCTTCATCAACCACACTTAGCTATTTATAGATTTATTTTTTTTAATCAGAATTACAGAGTAGCCTTGCCAGTACTTATTACACAGAAATAAAGTCGGGACAAAGCCCTTTAAAGCTGCAAACATTTTCAGGCCTTTCATTAGTATATTGAGGGTTTAATTAGGAAGAAAAAAAATAGTGTTGGAAGCATAAAGGTAATGTGTCCCCTTTTTTTCAAATGTAAGTAAAGGCATTTTTGAGTATTCTAAATTTTCCTTTTTTCCCCACTTCCCTAGGGCAGGCAGTGGTAGCATCTGTCTTTGGTAAGGAGGGATTATAGGTCAGTCAGCACGCCAGGGCTTTGGCTTGCACTCGTCTTCCTTAGCTAAGGGAGATAAACTCCAACTGGCTGGTTCGTTTTCACTGCCTTCAGAATTGGTAGGTTGTTTTTATTAGGCCCTGATAATTTTAAAAGTAGCCTAATGTGGTTAGTGCTTGTTTTGCTCAGAGATTGGCTGAAAGGCTTAGTGCTTGTTGTGTTCTCATTGATTACTAGCAGTTTTAATTTGTTCAGAGGCTTAGTGTGTAACCACTTGGTTATGTTAATCTCAGCTTACATTACAGCTGAAACACTGCCAACCAATCTTTATTGGATCGTCTCCTCTTATTGCCTGGAGATGCATTTCCTTCGCGCTGGTTTACATTCAGATTTTCTTTTAGATTCTGTTGCAGACCCAAGGGATTGCACATACGTAACGGAATATCACGGGCTGGGCCCTGTGCCGCATCTAGAGAGGAACGTCTGTGGGTTATCTTCCAGTGTCTTTGGAGAAGCTCCTCTGGAACCATTCTCTCTTTCAGCATGTAACTTCCTGGGGAGTCTGGAAGAAGCAGTTGCAGGCAGGAATGTGTCCACATCGGGGCTGAGGAGGTAGGGAGCAAGTGTGGATCTGCGGAAGAGCACCCGCTCTGCCCACCATCCCGTGTCGTTCTGTCTCCTTGGAATCCAGCTGACACAGCGGGAATACGGCTGCTCCAGCATCCCTGACGCCTGTAATTTTGGTGCTGAAGCCAGGTTCATGAGACAGTCCCTCATTTACTGAGGGGTTCTCTGATGATTATCTGACAAAGCCCCATAAAGATGTTTTAATAGAGAGATGCTGTGGGGGAGAAGGGGAAGCTACAGAGAAATTAGAGAGCACAGAAGTGAGGAGGCCAGCCCTCAGCACAGATGGTTCTGGCCTTCACTGGATTACAATTCGTATCCAGTTTGCGTCCACAAAGATGTTTTTGCCTCTTGCCTGCTCAACGTTGGACCCTGGCCTCGTGCTTTCATAGAACCACAAGGTGTTTTGGGCTAAAGGGACCTTAAACCCCACCAGCCCCACCCCCTGCCATGGGCAGGGACACCTTCCACTAGACCAGGTTGCTCCAAGCCTCATCCAGCCTGGCCTTGGACACTCCCAGGGATGGGGCATCCACAGCTTCTCTGGGAACCTGTCCCAGTGCTCCCCACCCTCTCCGGGAAGGATTTCTTCCTGACGTCCAGTCTCAGTCTAGATCTTTGCATATCACCGTGGCCTAACAGCATTGTGGAAAGTGTAGTTACCTGCCTATGTACAGCAGAGTCTGCCAGTTCCAGAGCTTTGTGCCATTCTTATGTTTTCTGTGTGTACATGAGGTTGCCTTCCTCTTATCGTACTGAGCATAAAAATGGCTGAGAACTGTTTGCTTAAACTTCAAAGCTAAGAAAACTGAAAAAGTGTATCTTTGATACGCACTAGACCAAGACTCTTGAAGTCAGACTGGGACAATTTCAGGGGATGTTAAAATCTTCTGAGTGAAAGGTCACCTCGTCTGGATATCTATCCACTTCTGTGGTAATTACAGTTCTGCTGTCTTTAATTACTTCAGTTTTATCTGGCAACTGGCTTTTCTGGCCGTCTGAAGTAGCCCACTCGGGTGGGCATTACACCATCATCGGCACTGACTGAAACGCATCTCGCAGAATTGCTTCTACTCGCCTCTCCTTCAGCTTTAGTTCTGCTGGGTAGCCCGGAACTGTCAGGCTGGCTACCTGCTGGAATGAGAGCTGACAGCTTCAGGCTCCTCCAGGCTTTAAACCCTGTCTCATTCCTCTTTGGGTTGGATTTATTGCAGTCAGAGTGCCAAGATATAATTTACAGGAATGAGACCCTGGTGGCATTGCAGTCTATGGAAATTGTACACTCCGTGTCTTTTCTGTCTCTGTGGCAAAAGTCTCATGGTCTTAAAAGGGAAAAGCATTTATTTCTGACTCTCTAAGATAAGCTTTCTACGTTACCCTGAAGTTTGGAGTGGTCTTTAGTATTTCTTCTGTAACCTTTACAAAGTTACCAACAATTTTTGTGGTTAGATTTTATGCCTAATATTGCTGTTAGTGAAAGTTCTAGGAGATGTACCTTCGTTTATAAGAGCAAATAAAACCAGGATGCTGATGAGTCTGCTCACTTGTCATAGCGAGGAACCCGAGAGGAACATCCCTGAAAGTGCACCCTGTTCATATGGAGCTCTGGAAGCGTGCCCTCACTGTAGGATTGAAACGCAAGCTCACGTGCTTACTTGTCCTCTGCAAGTGCTGCAAAGTGTTCTGTGATGGTGGCACTTAAAGGGAAAAGGCAGAAGTACACAAAAGCTGTTAGAAATTCCTGAGTACTGAAAACCATTACTTCTTCACAGCATCTCCCTCCTCCTCATTTTCTGTGCCTTGCAGAGTTTATTTTCATCCCTTTGTGGTCAGTACAGATTGTTAGCAGCATCCCTGTGAAGCCCAAATAGGAGAGAAGTTTGGAAAACATTTATTGCTTAGTTAACAAAATATTCCTACAAGTATTTTTAAAAGTTGTTTATTCAGGATGTAAGTAAAACAAATGGAAGAAGTGGAAAGAAACAGACGCTTAGAGTCCTGGTCACATCAAGCAATGTGTAGCCGTTGCAGACACTACTGGGCAGGACAGTGTTTTAGCTCCCATATCTTCCTCTAATGAGACAAACATTTTTTTAATTTTCATGAGTGTATTCTCTGGTGGTATTTGCACAGTGGGCTTGTGATCTTCATAAATGCGGTGTGAGTTCTTGAGGAAAGCCTTCGGTGTTACCCAGTTCACTGCAGTGATTCTGGGTGCTGGGTACTAACACAGAAATGTCACTCCTCGAGTTCCTGGTCTGTACGTGGGACCTGCAGCTCAGCTTATCTCCCACCTCAGTGACACCGTCTGATATCTCTGTCAGTCTCTTCAAACTAATCTCTTTAGTAGCCCAACCACCTTCAAATAATTAGGTGTAAAATCTGTTACCAGCAATTCCATATGCAGTGATGCAGCTTGGGATTGGAAAACATATGGACATCACAAATTCTAATGAGCAGGCATTGTCTTTAGAGGAGAAAGAAAAGATGTTTTCTTTTATTCAGTAATCATGAGGAGAATGTTAATCCAAATGGTTACCATCTCGGCTAGTCTGCATCAGGATTCAGAGGAACAGAAGGCAGTGGCATTTCAGTCCATTCCGTGCTGCACTGAATTCCCAGCAGCAGGCCAGCGAGCTTGCTCTGGGCAGATCTAAGGAAATACAGTGGTTAGTTGTCAGGTCTCCTTCCATTCCGTTCAGTGCATTTCCTGACGGTCAGCATAGCTGCCGTGTTTGGTGGGACATCACTCTCTCTAGTAAGTACTTCACAGTGATTGTTCATACTAGCACAGAGCTCAGCAGTGAGCAGCCAAGCTGTCTGACACGCAGGCAGTCGGGACCTGAAATGAGTGACCTGCCTGCAGGGCATCTTGCTTTTTCTTGTTGATTTTCAACTGATATATTGATACAACAAAAACTACGTACCCACGGGAGAGCAAGCTAGGAGAGTGCTACTGCAGGCAGCCGCAGTGTAGCGGGGTAGGAGTCACCTTTGACTCGGAAGCAGGAAGAAAGGCAAAGTAGGAATCTGCCCTCCGAAAGCCCCCAGGCTCAGCTGAGCTCTTTGACAGGCACTGGCTGAAACCTTAGCGTGTTCTCTCCTTCTGTTGTTCTACTTCTGTTTATAATCGACAGGCTCGCCAAAATTCCTTCTCCGGGAGGTGCGGGAGCCATTGCTTCCTTCTTGCACTCTGCTGTCCTGGATTTTTCATACGAGGAAAAGTGAGGTTGATAGAGAAAGACAAATGAGATTTCTCATGTACTGACACTCGGTGTGTTTGTCTGTGCATTACAGTTCTGTCAAAACCTGCCCAAACACGACTTTAATTGCTCTGGGACACTTTTCTTCTTAAGCTCTGTCCATCTCAGTACTGAACTGCGATCACCTCGGGACAGTTAGCATGATCCCAGGTTTGATGCTTTCTGCATACTTCACTGCTGCCACAGGCCAGTAATTACAGTGCTAATTCTGCTCTTATTTCAAGTGGGGCACTGTCATTTCGTCTTTCATGGCAAAAATAAGTCTTAAGTAGTGTAGGCCCTATGAACTTCACAGAATTTTGCCATGATCAACATTTTTGCTGCAAAGCAAGTGTAAGTGTGGAAACTCCAAGCTCCCCAGGTTAAGCTTGAATAAACGGAGTGTAAGTCACGGCATCGTTCCGGCCCTGTCATGGGCATTGCCTCTCAGCCGCAGACATGGGATGATTCTGGCAAGGACCACGTAGGTGCTTTCTTTTCGGCGTTTTATATGGTTAACTTGGGCTGTTGTGTATCGACACAAACTCTCTGAACTTCAGAGTACTTCACTTGGCCAGTGTATCGACACAAACTCACTGAACTTCAGAGTACTTCACTTGGCAGTGACTGTGAGTGCTGTGCAAGTAGTGGGTATAGCAACAGCTCTGTGTGCCTTGTCGAAACTTCGAGGCTTACAGGAAAAGCCTTGCTTTTTCTTTTCATAAAATCTCTGTATCTTTCTGCTGGCTTTAATTGCTATCTTGGGGTCTTTTTTAGTTTCTTGTGGGAAACCTATGTCCCTTTAATTACAGTATGTGTGAAGCCTGCTGTGCCTGAACTCTGCCCCTGTTGTGTGTCTGTAGTGCTTCTGCAAGGAGTTCTCTTGGATTTGTCAGGATAATACATGTGTGCAGCTGGTTGCATCTGGTCTCGTGCATTGGGTGCATTTGGAGCCAGGGTGCGGAAGCAGGAGAACTTTGCATACTGCCCTTACGTGGGTGCTGAGACTGTACACACAGCCTGTTCCGCTGCAGGCTGAGTGGAGGGTGTAGCAGGTCGCAGGTCACCAGCCATCCTCTCCGGCAGCGGTGGCTCGTGGTGGCTGACACCAAACACATAAGAAACACTCGGGAGGCAGTTTGAAGACAGTGTGCCTTCCCTAGTCTCCTCATTGGTGATCCAGGGGGTGTCAAGTTTTGGACTAACAGGGCAGCACTTCTGGTGAGCCAGTAGCGCAGCCACACAGAACTGAGGAGTTCATAGGGTTTTACACTTGGTTTTACAGTGGTAGGAAAACCAGCTGCAGGGCAGTTACTGGCTCCATCGGCCCAGGCAGCCGACTCTCTGCAGCTTGGGGACTGTTGATTTCAAAAATCATTCAGCACATGAAATGGTGGGTTGCTGTTTCCTAGAAGTTAGTTATTGTTGAGAAGGATGTCGAGATAGCAGTAGCTAAAGAAACATTTTCTTTGTAAGCAGCATCCTTCAGGATCGTCCATTCTTGGCTTCAGTGACTTCCTTTGGCAACGTTTCTGCATTACAGGCTATGTAGGAGGTTTTCCTTTAGGCAGTGCTGATTGCAAGTCTGCAACTCTCACTATTAACCAAATTACTTCTCTTTCATGTCCCTCTCTTCTGTGCTCAGAAATATCAAATTCAGATAGCACTCAGTGGTAAGCTTTTGTCTGCACACTACTACTGCCAGTCCTTAGAGCAGATTAGTTCTAATTTGAGGAATAAATATATTGAATGCAGGCTGTAAATGTTCGTGGTAAAATAAACGTTACTGTTGTTGAGGTAAACTTACACTGCCATGTACTGAAGGAATTCTGTGAGTGGTGGCTACAGTTGATCAATTAACACTGATGCTTCCCGTTTAGAGAGGTGATTTGCCACATTCAGGGGACACTAAAGGTAATTGAAGTGTATTTTTCAAACAGTAGACCAAGGGCAGCGGCTTGTGATGAACTGTCCTACCTTGTGGAGAGTAGCCAAGCTTGATCCCTGAACATCTTTCTCCTCTGGGGACTGTCCATTTACTGCATCGGTTACTACCTGAGTAAGATTAACCAACATTTTTCAAGATTAGCAGAACATATAAAGAGCAGAACAAATCCGCCAGTGAATTTAAAGGAAATGCAAGGTGAGCCAACAAAAATGGAGAATGAGCAAGGATCTGCATGTTCCATCTGGACATCGCGATACGGAAGGGATCGCAGCTCTGTCAGAAGAGGGTTCTTGTAAAACAGCTTGACTCTTAGAAATCAAGTTCAGCGCAGTGCAGTTGCTGTTGATCACATTTCCAGTGAAACCATCTGCAATGTGATTTGTGTCTTGCCTGCCCAGAATACGTTCATGAGAATGCACTAGTGTGTTGCAGTGAATGCGTTTCTGTGCTATTGTTGACAACTTCAGTGATTCTTCTCATAAAATCAGAAAATAATCATAGTGCTGCACATGTGGGAAGTGGGAATATGTGAGAAAGGTGAGCTGGCTGGGTGATCTCCCTCTAAAAGGGATGGAGGCAGTGCAGTGCTTTGGCAGGATTACAGGAGGGTTGCTGGCCATGGCATGGCAGTCACCCAGATCATGGGAGGGAGGAGGGAAGGATGGAGCATTCACAGGCACCACTTGGTTGGCCTTCCTAGGTAATACCTCCTGAACGGGTAAGAAGTGGCTGTTCAGCGCCGCCTCACGCATTTGCAGATCCAAGTGCCCATCTGAGGACGCAGCTGTCCTGCTATTAGAAGATTCATACAACCTACAAAAGGCCTCATGAATTTCTAAAGACTGGGAAATGAGGAGTGTGCAGAGTAACATCTGCTCGTGTTTCCTAAGGTCTATTGTTGCATCTGCCCTGACAAAGAATCCCAAAGAATGCACATTGTTTATGTGTTTTCCAAACACTGCACGAGACATCGTTTCTAACAGCTCATTGGAATATCCAGGAATATCCTTTTGCACTAATTCCCTCTGCAATCAAACAGGACTTAAGAGGAAAATCTGTTCTTGTTTTAATATTTGAAAAGGAAATCTGCTGAAAATCAAACAATTGCAGTTGCTGGAGGCATTGATGGAAGTGGTTGGGAACCAAAAAATTAGTCCCTCTCTGTGTCACTCTTTTTTTATTTGCTTTTCTACAGTAGTGATGGGGGGGAGAGGCCATACACTGGATTTTCCGTGCCTTTCAGAATCTTGTAGGGCTCCAACAAGACTAAAATACTTGAATTATGTTAAGAGAAGTGTTAGTGGAGAGGTTACAAGGAAATGTATCACCTCTTCTTTTCTTCAGAATACTCCAAACAGTACCAGAGGCAGTAATGGTAATACTGAAAGTAGCATTAACTCCTTGTTGATTCAGCTTCTGAACAAGCTTTAGTTCTTCATCCTTCTCCAAGTGGTCTGGAGGTCAGAGGGTTATTTGGTACGATGGCAGGCTTTCTCTGGAGAAGCTTGAAAAGGGCAGTGCTGTGTGATCAGCTTTCCGAAGTCACTGTGCTGTGTGGCAGTGAAATGTGTGGTTAAGGTGAGATACCACCGCTGCCAGCTAAGCACACGCTGCAGCAGGCCCAGAGTGCGCCAGCGGGAGACGCCGCTCTTGGCCAACCTTGCAGCCAGAGGGACTCTCCGTTACCAGCAGTGCTGTCTGGGGAGTGCTCTCTCAGCAGCTCCGCTCTTTGCCCAAACACAGATTTTATTGTCTTGCTGGGCTTTACTGTATTTTGCTCTGTCTGTTCCAGATCCCATCTTCCTCGTGCTGCCACGGCATCGGCGCGGAGCAGCAGTAGCAGCCAGTGCCCTTAGAGTCAGGCCCTGTGGAGAAAATGTTTTCTTTCTGCATTCCCTCACCAAGGTGAATGAGTAAGCGAAGGCTTCGTTCAGTGTTTTACCAACACGATCACGAGATGTCAGATTTTCAAAAGAGACGATGTTCAGAAAACGTGAATTTCTCTAACTAGGTAATTCTGGCTTGTTCCGCTGTGACCTTGCGAGTAGGTTGGGTGTGCTTGCCAAGGTGCTGGGAGTTCCCTCCATTGGCATTCTCTGGTTCAGGACCTTTTCTCCTGTCTCCCTCTTCAGACTCAAGCCACTGCTTCTTGAAATGAATTTGAACTTTTTTGATATAATCCATGTTGAATCCTGTAGGCAATGGTGCTGAAAATGAGTGTATTTATCAGCTGTGCTGCCTCACAGACCCTCCGACAAGAGCCTGGCTTTGTAGATCAGAGCAGTGGGTGCTCCCTAGGCGGCCTGCACCTCAGGTCTACTCCAGACAGGTTCAGGTGGCAAATACAGCACACTGCCCTCTCCTTTACGTTGTTTGCCATTAAAGGACTAGAGCAGTGCATTGTCTTGCCATTAAGTCAGGGTTTTGCTCTCCATGGGACTGCTCGTGTTGGATATTGGGATGTAAGAGATTCAGCTTGGACTTAGGAGGTGCACTTGCAGGCGGTATGTCTTGTCCTGGGGTTTAGCAGCGCTGCTTCTCAGCTGAAGCTCTCTGGCTTTCTAGTCCTGCCAGGAGTCTGTGGCAGAGCCAAGAGCAATTTTTGTTCCCGGCTGGGCCTGGAGCGGAGCAGACCGAGGACCCCACCGCACTGCGGGGCTGTAGGGCTGCAGTGGGGAGTCTCCTCACTCCTCACAGCACTCTGCTTGCATTAGACTGGAATAGGATAACATTTCAAACATGAGAAATAGAGTGATAATTTTAATATAATCCAGATTAATAATATTATTGTAGTGTTTTTTAAATGTGCATAAATATTATTTCGATCTCGTCTCTAAGTTATGCAACAGGCCTTTTTGTCACTTTGAATAATTGTTAATTGAAAAATCTTTCCCATCTGTTTATAATAAAAAACATCTGTTCAACATCTGCCGGGGGAAAAAAGTCTTTGGTGGGAGAGAATCTGTGGATTAGGAAAAACTAATGCGACTCTGATTTTGCATTAAAATTGGATGTTGTTTTGCAGCATAATCCTGTGTGTTGTCTCCATGAAGACAGAAATTTATCTGTAGGAGTTTCATAAAGGGTAACTGCAGTGTCCTGTCTGCATAGCTGTCCCTAACGAAACATTTGTGGGGTTTTGCGTGCCTGTTACCTCTTCTCTTTCGTGATGATGCTGCGGTTGATGTGCGTAGGACAGGAGTTGTAGGATGGCTGCAGAAAATGGCGTTTTACTTTCTCTGGTGCAGTGAGACCCGTGTGCTGGTTCGGGCCCTCAGAGATGACTAAAGCCTGCCTACATTTATGTTTCTCTTCATCCCTCTGCTGTATTCATGAATGCTTTAGTTAAAACTGAAATCCCAACAGTAAGATGCCCTGTATGTCTGCACTGTAAGGTGACATATGTGTCTGAACCTCCTCCACTCACATTCTCCTTTCTGCCACTTGGTGGAAAATACCTTCTGCTCTAGCGAAGAGGAGTCTCTTCTGCTACCTGAGCTGACTGACGAATTTTAAGCCCTTAAGCCCTTAATCAATGTCACAGCCAAGTACACAGAAGCATTAGTGGAGTAAAAGCTTTGGGAGTGTGGAATACATTAGAGTGCTGTGCTGGGGCATCAAAGCCAAGCCTAGCAGGTGACTGTACCGCACAGGCAAACACGGGACGAGGAGCCAGCCACCTGCAACCCCCCGTAGTACTGTACACGGGCAGCGGAGCTGCGGGAATGTCCTCTGCATGGTGTTTGTTGAGGCGGTTTCAGGCCTTCATTTGATTGTATGTATATTGAACTGCCCACGTAACACTGCAGAGTAATTACTAAGCAATTACAGCGACCTAATTTGCCCTTTCCAAATTCAGTTGTATGTTTTGTGTCGTTTTACTCTGTCACTCAGTGAAATCATAATTACGTTTTGCTGCACCATAAATGTTAGTGAAATGTGCTGTCCAAGTCAATCAGTGTTACAACAAATTAATCAAATCCAGTTCTTCCTCCTGATGAACTTCTTTATTAGCTGCTTGCTCTTATCTCTAGCCCGTACGAGTCAGGCAGAGAGCAGCTTCAGCCACAGTGTTGTTACCTCTTTTTGGGGTGGCTTTGTGGATTCAGCCCCGTGTGAAGCAGGCAAGAAGCGTACCCTTTACGGAGAGCCCTGTCCCGTGGCCGCAGATCAGGATGTGAGCTTCCCAGTGGGGTAGGTCTACCTGGGCTTTTTGACATGGCTAGAATATAAATACTACAACACGAGATGGGGCCCGAGCCTGGTAAGCCGAGCAAGCAAAGAGCAGCAAAGAGTTTACAGTATATTATTTTGTGTGTAGGTATCACCAAATAATTGTAGTGAGAAATCTGTTTCCTGTACCGGTTCCTTTTGAGGTCGCCATGGTTTGCTGCATGGTCACGTGCGTGTCGGTGACTCGGGAGCGCTAGCAACGGAGGTGCAAACACAACCGTGTTGTCAGGATGAGGATCCTACACATTTGTGACTCCTTTCCCTTTGCGATTAAGTTAGACAGAGTCTGTATTATGTTATATTGGTCTTTTATGTAGAACCGCAGGATAAATTATGATTTGTATTGTATTTGTTGATCAACATATTTGATAAAACATGATTTAAAATATAGTTTAAGAAGAAGTGCTGAACTGTAGCTCCCCATTGGTCATTCCCTAGCTATCCATCCTTCCTACTGTAGTTCCTTTAACACTATAGTGCCTCTGACTCTGGTATTAATTACTCAGCTGCTCCTCCAGCAAAGCAGACCCGTGCAAAGACAGCGTTTTGCTTAGGAGCTGCTTGTTCAGTGATGACGCCGTCCATTGCAGGTGAGCGTACCACAGCTTCCCTTGTGAGTCAGCAAGCGCAGGCAGGAGGGGGTTACTCTCTATTGCTTTTTGCCTTTAGCATATGATTAGTATCAAGTTTCTTTTCAAGTGCTTTGTTTATGGATGTTTCTTGTTAGCGCTTTGGCTTCCAAATTCTTCCTGAAAGACAACATAATTTTTTTGAGTAAACCTTGCCTTTTCATCAGTTATGCTGTCCATTTCCCCTGATGATGGAGGCTGGGGGAGAGATTTCATTTTCATTTTGATGACAAAGTTCCTTTCTATGCAATGATGAATGGTCGAGATCCCGACCTGATCTGAAGTCTGCTGAAATCAGTGAGCATCTCCTGTTGGCTTTTGTCGTCTTTGGGTCAGGCCGTGAGAGCATGGTCCTGTCTGCTGAAGTCAGAGGGATTTGTGGCTTTGATTTCACTGAGCGCTGATTTGGACATTTGATGAACTCTGCATTTCATAGTAGTGGGCTGTTTCTCTGTTGAACGAGCTACTTCTAGAATCTTTGTACCTAATGTTACAGGTGGACACATGTAAAGTTAGAGAGCCTTCTGGAAACTCACTGGGCTTCTCTTTCTACTGTGTTCGGCGTTTCTTTATGACCAGCGTGACAGCAGTCGTTATTCCAGATACGGTTACAGTGAAGTCTCATGTATGATGTATCCCACCAGCAGTTCTGCCTCTAGCTCTTGGGGCCCCTCACAACAGAAGGACACGGAGCTGTGGGAGCGAGTCCAGAGGAGGCCAGGGAGATGCTCCGAGGGCTGGAGCCCCTCCGCCATGGGGACAGGACGGG